>NW_027033875.1:0-6952 GCF_034236695.1 Oncorhynchus nerka | reverse complement strand
TTTGTTGCGTTTACAAATGGTAGTCCTATCACATACAGCGCATTCAGAAAGCATTCAGACCGCAGTCTTTTGTTGCGTTTAGCAAATGGTAGTCCTATCACATACAGCGCATCTAGAAAGCATTCAGACCAGTCTTTTGTTGCGTTTTACAAATCGGTAGTCCTATCACAGTGCAGCGCATTCAGAAAGCATTCAGACCGCAGTCTTTTTGTTGCGTTTACAAATGGTAGTCCTATCAGGCATACAGCGCATTCAGAAAGCATTCAGACCGCAGTCATTTGTTGCGTTTACAAATCGAGTAGTCCTATCACATACAGCGCATTGCAGAAAGCATTCAGACCGCAGTCTTTTTGTTGCGTTTTACAAATGGTAGTCCCATCACATACAAGCGCATTCAGAAAGCATTCAGACCGCAGTCATTTTGTTGCGTTTACAAATGGTAGTCCTATCACATACAGCGCATTGCAGAAAGCATTCAGACCGATTGACTTTTTTCCATACTGGTTGGAGTTCACAGACTTATTCTAAAATTGATTAAATTGTTTTTCTCCCCCCCTCATCAATCTACACACAATACCCCGTAATGACATCACAATACCCCATAATGACATCACAATACCCCATAATGACAAAGCAAAAACAGTTTGAAATTGATGGTTTACCACATTCATGAATCTGTGGATCTGTCGGCAGATGGCCAGGCCGTGGGCCCGTGGATCTGTCGGCAGATGGCCAGGCCGTGGGCCCGTGGATCTGTCGGCAGATGGCCAGGCCGTGGGCCCGTGGATCTGTCGGCAGATGGCCAGGCCGTGGGCCCGTGGATCTGTCGGCAGATGGCCAGGCCGTGGGCCCGTGGATCTGTCGGCAGATGGCCAGGCTGTGGGCCTACAACTCTGTCTGCTAATTTTACTGTACACGCAGCAGCTGGAGTCTACAGGGTCAGCTCAGGTCAACGTCCAAGCTTCCTACAGCGATGTTTAACCTCCTACAACAATCTGATCCAATCCCCAAGGTCAGCTCAGGTCAAAGTCCAAGCTTCCTACAGCGATGTTTAACCTACAGTGATGTTTAACCCCCTACAACAATCTGATCCAATCCCCAGGGTCAGCGTCCAAGCTTCCCACAGCGATGTTTAACCTACAGCGATGTTTAACCTCCTACAACAATCTGATCCAATCCCCTTGAACAGTTTCCTTACCAAATCTCTTCCTCATCAGATGGATATCATGGCTTTGTTCCTCGTGTAACAAGCGATGGAGTGGAAGACATAGAAGCTTATGGAAAAGCAGGACATGAAAGCTTCCTTTCCAGTCAGGATTGATCTTCATTTCCCAGCCCATTAGACCTATACACTGTACAGTACCAAGGCACAGCCCATTAGACCTACACTGTACAGTACCGAGGCACAGCCCATTAGACCTATACACTGTACAGTACCGAGGCACAGCCCATTAGACCTATACACTGTACAGTACCGAGGCACAGCCCATTAGACCTATACACTGTACAGTACCGAGGCACAGCCTATTATAGACTCTATACACCGTACAGTACCGAGGCACAGCCCCATTAGACCTATACACTGTACAGTACCGAGGCACAGCCCATTAGACCTATACACTGTACAGTACCGAGGCACAGCCCATTAGACCTAAACACTGTACAGTACCGAGGCACAGCCCATTAGACCTATACACTGTACAGTACCGAGGCACAGCCCATTAGACCTATACACTGTACAGTACCGAGGCACAGCCCATTAGACCTAAACACTGTACAGTACCGAGGCACAGCCCATTAGACCTATACACTGTACAGTACCAAGGCACAGCCCATTAGACCTATACACTGTACAGTACCGAGGCACAGCCTCTCTCTCTCATATGCTACTATTAGATCTGATCAATAAAAACACACTTAGCAGTCATTCTCTACGGAGGTCATTATTGACTGACCACCTTGAAGTCACCAAGTAAAAGGTCTGTAAACGGGCACCTACGAGTGCCTGTCAACCTCCGTTTACATCACGAGGGCCTGTCAACCTCCCATTACATCACGAGGGCCTGTCAACCTCCCATTACATCACGAGGGCCTGTCAACCTCCCATTACATCACGAGGGCCTGTCAACCTCCCATTACATCACGAGGGCCTGTCAACCTCCCATTACATCACGAGGGCCTGTCAACCTCCCATTACATCACGAGGGCCTGTCAACCTCCCATTACATCACGAGGGCCTGTCAACCTCCCATTACATCACGAGGGCCTGTCAACCTGACATTACACCACGAGGGCCTGTCAACCTGACATTACACCACGAGGGCCTGTCAACCTGACATTACACCACGAGGGCCTGTCAACCTCCCATTACACCACGAGGGCCTGTCAACCTGACATTACATCACGAGGGCCTGTCAACCTCCCATTACATCACGAGGGCCTGTCAACCTCCCATTACATCACGAGGGCCTGTCAACCTCCCATTACATCATGAGGGCCTGTCAACCTCCCATTACATCACGAGGGCCTGTCAACCTCCCATTACATCATGAGGGCCTGTCAACCTCCCATTACATCATGAGGGCCTGTCAACCTCCCATTACATCATGAGGGCCTGTCAACCTCCCATTACATCATGAGGGCCTGTCAACCTCCCATTACATCATGAGGGCCTGTCAACCTCCCATTACATCATGAGGGCCTGTCAACCTCCCATTACATCATGAGGGCCTGTCAACCTCCCATTACATCATGAGGGCCTGTCAACCTCCCATTACATCATGAGGGCCTGTCAACCTCCCATTACATCATGAGGGCCTGTCAACCTCCCATTACATCATGAGGGCCTGTCAACCTCCCATTACATCATGAGGGCCTGTCAACCTCCCATTACATCATGAGGGCCTGTCAACCTCCCATTACATCATGAGGGCCTGTCAACCTCCCATTACATCATGAGGGCCTGTCAACCTCCCATTACATCATGAGGGCCTGTCAACCTCCCATTACATCATGAGGGCCTGTCAACCTCCCATTACATCATGAGGGCCTGTCAACCTCCCATTACATCATGAGGGCCTGTCAACCTCCCATTACATCATGAGGGCCTGTCAACCTGACATTAATACCTCCCATTACATCATGAGGGCCTGTCAACCTCCCATTACATCATGAGGGCCTGTCAATCTGACATTAAAACCTCCCATTACATCATGAGGGCCTGTCAACCTGACATTAAAACCTGCCATTACATCATGAGGGCCTGTCAACCTGACATTAATACCTCCCATTACATCATGAGGGCCTGTCAACCTCCCATTACATCATGAGGGCCTGTCAACCTGACATCAAAACCTCCCATTACGTCAACCTGACATTAATACCTCCCATTACATCATGAGGGCCTGTCAACCTGACATTAAAACCTCCCATTACATCATGAGAGCCTGTCAACCTGACATTAATACCTCCCATTACATCATGAGGGCCTGTCAACCTGACATTAATACCTCCCATTACATCATGAGGGCCTGTCAACCTCCCATTACATCATGAGGGCCTGTCAACCTCCCATTACATCATGAGGGCCTGTCAACCTCCCATTACATCATGAGGGCCTGTCAACCTGACATTAAAACCTGCCATTACATCATGAGGGCCTGTCAACCTGACATTATTTAGGCTATTTCTTTCCATGTAAATCCCTTGGTGTGTGAATCTTCCTGAAATAGCAGCTAGCTCTAACAGGAAGCCTCCTGGCTGCAACACCTCCTGCATCACGTCACACCCCTTGGGTTCAAGCGCTGTTTGAAATCGTTTCCTTCAAAAAAAGGAACAATTCACCCATTTTGAATGTTATATCTCTGAGCTACGTTCTATCTATTCCAGGGGTCATAAGAAGTGCACTATATAGGAGATATGAGGGGTCATTTGGGACGCAGCCCCTCTCCAGCATAGCCTCGCTCGCCTCTGTAGCCTGGATCCATCTAAAGGTATTATTTTAATGCATTTCCTGGCATGCTTCCTGGCATCCAATCACAGCGCAGGAGGCAAGGAAATTAACATACAGAGGGGGTGTAAGAATAGCTTCTCTCAGAGACTGTTAGTGATATCACTGTATGGGATGGAGTATTACAATAGCTTCTCCCAGGGACTGTTAGTGATATCACTGTATGGGATGGAGTATTACAATAGCTTCTCTCAGAGACTGTTAGTGATATCACTGTATGGGATGGAGTATTACAATAGCTTCTCTCAGGGACTGTTAGTGATATCACTGTATGGGATGGAGTATTACAATAGCTTCTCTCAGAGACTGTTAGTGATATCACTGTATGGGATGGAGTATTGCTAATAGCTTCTCTCAGGGACTGTTAGTGATATCACTGTATGGGATGGAGTATTACAATAGCTTCCTCTCAGGGGACTTAAGTTAGTGCATATCACTGTATGGGATGGAGTATTACAATAGCTTCTCTCAGGACCGTTAGCACATCATCTATGGGATGGAGTATTACAATAGCTTCTCTCAGAGACTGTTATGATATCACCGTGTGGGATGGAGTATTAGCAATAGCTTCTCCTCAGGACTGTTAGGCTATATCACTGTATGGGAGTGTGAGTATTACAATAGCTTCTCTCAGGGACTGTTAGTGATATCACTGTATGGGATGGAGTATTACAATAGCTTCTCTCAGGGACTGTTAGTGATATCACTGTATGGGATGGAGTATTACAATAGCTTCTCTCAGGGACTGTTAGTGATATCACTGTAAAGTCTGGATGGATGGATTCAGATGGAGAATTCAAGGTAGATGTAGGGCTCTGGTCAAAAGTAGTGCACTAAATCAAATTGTATTTGTCACATGCGCCGAATAGACCTTACAGTGAAATGCTTACTTACAAGCACTTAACCAAAAATGCTTTAAAAAGTTAAGAAAAATAAACTAATAAAAAGTCCCCTTTTCAGGGCTCTGTCTTTCAAAGATAATTCATAAAAATCCAAATAACTTCACAGACCTTCATTGTAAAGGATTTTAACACCGTTTTCCATGTTTGTTCAATGAACCATAAACAATTAATGAACATGTACCTGTGGAACGGTCGTTAAGACACTAACAGCTTACAGACGGTAGGCAATTAAGGTCACAGTTATGAAAACGTAGGACACTAGAGGCCTTTCCACTGACTCTGAAAAACACCAAAAGAAAAGATGCCCAGGGTCCCTGCTCATCTGTGTGAACGTGCCTTAGGCATGCTGCAAGGAGGCATGAGGACTGCAGATGTGGCCATGTCCGTACTGTGAGACGCCTAAGACAGCGCTACAGGGAGACAGGGACGGAGAGCCGATCGTCCTCGCAGTGGCAGACCACGTGTAACACCTGCACAGGACCAGTACATCCTAACATCACACCTGCAGGACAGGTACAGGATGGCAACAACTGCCTGAGTTACACCAGGATCACACAATCCCTCCATCAGTGTTTAGACTATCGCAATAAGCTGAGAGGCTGGAGGCTGTTGTAAGGCAGGTCCTCACCAGACATCACTGGCAACAACGTCGCTTATGGGCACAAGCCGTTGCTGGACCAGACAGGACTGGAAAAAAGTGCTCTTCACTGATGTGGACGCGGTTTGTCTCACCAGGGGTGTTGGTCGGATTCTTGGTTGGTGTAACACTTTGTGCCGGTATGGTTCTGTTCGTTGTCATATCAACAGGTTGTCCAATAAACATGACACTATAATTAGGCTAGGTCCCTCTGCTTGGAGCTGGGACCAGATAATTCCTGAGGAGAGGACCAGGGGCTGGGCCCAGATGGTACAGGAGAGGACAGCAGAGGACCAGGGCTGGGCCAGATCGTGGCAGTGAGAGGACCAGGGGCTGGGCCCAGATAGTACAGTACAAAAGGATAGAGACCAGGGCTGGGCCCAGATAGTACAGTGCACAGCAGAGGACCAGGGGCTGGGGCCAGGTAGTACAGCAGAGGACCAGGGGCCTGGGGCCAGATAGTACAGCAGAGGACCAGGGGCTGGGCCCAGATAGTACAACAGAGAGGACCAGGGGCTGGGCCCAGGTAGTACAGTGAGAGACCAGGCTGGGCCCAGATAGTACAGTACAGCAGAGGACATGGGCCAGCCTAGATAGTACAGTACAGCAGAGGACCGGGGCCTGGGGCCAGGTAGGACAGGAGAGGACCAGGGGCTGGGCCCAGATAGTACAGCAGAGGACCAGGGGCTGGGCCCAGATAGTACAGCAGAGGACCAGGGGCTGGGCCCAGATAGTACAGCAGAGGACCAGGGGCTGGGCCCAGATAGTACAGTACAGCAGAGGACCAGGGGCTGGGCCCAGATAGTACAGTACAGCAGAGAACCAGGGGCTGGGCCTGACAGTACAGGAGAGGACCAGGGCTAGCCCAGATAGTACAGTACAGCAGAGAACCAGGGGCTGGGCCCAGGTAGTACAGTACAGCAGAGAACCAGGGGCTGGGCCCAGATAGTACAGGAGAGGACCAGGGGCTGGGCCCAGATAGTACAGTACAGCAGAGAACCAGGGGCTGGGCCCAGGTAGTACAGTACAGCAGAGAACCAGGGGCTGGGCCCAGATAGTACAGTACAGCAGAGAACCAGGGGCTGGGCCCAGATAGTACAGTACAGCAGAGAACCAGGGGCTGGGCCCAGATAGTACAGTACAGCAGAGGACCAGGGGCTGGGCCCAGATAGTACAGTACAGCAGAGGACCAGGGGCTGGGCCCAGATAGTACAGTACAGCAGAGGACCAGGGGCTGGGCCCAGATAGTACAGTACAGCAGAGGACCAGGGGCTGGGCCCAGGTAGTACAGTACAGCAGAGGACCAGGGGCTGGGCCCAGGTAGTACAGTACAGCAGAGGACCAGGGGCTGGGCCCAGATAGATAGTACAGCAGGGGACCAGGGGCTGGGCCCAGATAGTACAG
>NW_027033874.1:0-6952 GCF_034236695.1 Oncorhynchus nerka | reverse complement strand
CCACGGGTCCCGAATGGACGGGAGATTCCGACTTAACCACCCGGACAAGGGGCGAGGGATTCCGGCAGCACCGGACAGGCGGGAGACTCCGGCGCCCGGAGTGAAGGGCGAATCTGGCAGCGCCAGCGTGACAAGCGAATCTGGCAGCTCCTGGCTGACAGGCGGCTCTGGCAACTCTGGCTGACTGGCGACTCTGGCAGCTCCTGGCTGACAGACGGCTCTAGCAGCTCCTGACTGATGGGCGGGCGGCTCTGGCAGCTGGCGGGCGGCTCTGGCAGCTCCTGACTGGCCGGGAGGCTCCGGCAGCTCTGGACAGGCGGGGAGACTCTGGCAGCTCAGGACAGACTGGAGACTCTGGCAGCTCAGGACAGACGGTATACTCTGACAGCGCTGGGCAGGAGGAAGACTCTGGTAGCAATGGACAGGCAGGAGCACCTGTAGGAAGGAGACGGAGAGACAGCCTGGTGCGGGGGCTGCCACCAGAGGGCTGGTGCGTGGAAGTGGCACCGGATGGGCCGGACCGTGAAGGCGCACTGGAGCTCTCGAGCACCGAGCCTGCCCAACCTTGCCTGTTGAATGCTCCCCATGGCTGAGGCCAGTGCAGCAGGTGGAATAGCCCGCATTGGGCTGTGCTGGCGCACAGGGACACCATGCAGGCTGGTGCCATGTACCCCGGCCCGAGGAGACGCACTGGAGACCAGATGCCTGAGCCGGCTTCATGGCACCTGGCTCGATGCCCACTCTAGCCCGCCGGACCGATACGAGGCGCTGCTATGTATCGCCGGGCCTTGCCACCACACGCGGGGACACCGTGCGCCTCACGCGCATAACACGGTGCCTGCCCGGTCCCCTCTCTCCACGGTAAGCACGGGGAGTTGGCGCGGATCCTCCTGCCTGACTTCACCACACTCCTGTCAGCCCATCAATCATTTTTGGGGCTGCCTCTCGGGCTTCCAGCCGCGCTGCCGTGCTGCCTCCTCATACCGCCACCTTTCAGCTTTCGCTGCCTCCAGCTCAGCCTTGGGGCGGCGATATTCTCCAGCCTGTGCCCAGGGTCCTTTGCCATCCAGGATCTCCTCCCATGTCCAGGAGTCCTGAGATCTCTGCTGCTGCTGCTGCTGCCCATTACCACGCTGCTTGGTCCTTTGGTGGTGGGTGATTCTGTAACGTTCGTCGTCTTCCTCTGATGAGGAGTAAGAGAGATCGGCCCAATTTGCAGTGTGGTAAGTGTCCATTTTAATAAGACAAACTGAACACTACAAAAATACAAAATAACAAAGTGAAACAAACAAAACGGTCCTGTGTGGTAACAAACACTAACACGGAAAATAATCACCCACAACTCAAAAGTGAAACCAGGTTACCTAAATATGATTCTCAATCAGAGACAACGATAAACAGCTGCCTCTGATTGAGAACCATACCAGGCTAAACACAGAAATCCCAAAACATAGAAAAAGGAACATAGACAACCCACCCAACTCACGCCCTTGACCATATTAAAACAAAGACATAATAAAAGAACTAAGGTCAGAACGTGACAGTGTCCTGGAGGGCAGGCAGTGTGCGCCCAATGGTGCGTTCGGCTGAGCGTACCACCCTCTGTAGCACCTTACGGTCAGCGGCGGTGTAGTTGCCGTACCAGGCTGTGATGCAGCCTGACAGTATGCTCTCGATTGTGCTCCTGTAGAAAACTGTGAGGGCCCTCGGGGACAGGCCACGTTTTTTCAGCATCCTGAAGTTGAAGAGTCACTGTCGTGCCTTCTTCACCACAGTGTTTGTGTGGTTTGACCACTTCAGCTCCTCTGAGATGTGTACGCCAAGGAATTGTACGTTTTTGACCATCTCCCCGGGCGTCCCTGTTGAGGAAGATGGGGGCATGCCCAGCCTGGTTCCTCCCGAAGCCCACAATTAGCGCCTTTGTTTTCCTGATGTAGGGGGACGGGTTGTTTACCTGGCACCACGCCGTCAAGAGTGCCTACCTCCTCTCTCTAGGCCGAACTTAATGATGGAGTTGGAACTGTGTGAGGCCACGCAGTCATGGGAATACAGGAGGGGATTGAGGAGGCACCCGTATGGGCCCCACGTGTTGAGGATCAGTGTGAAGGAGGGGATATTGCCTACCTTCACAACCTGGAGGCAGCCCGTCAGGAAATCCAGGACCCAGTTGCATAGGGAGGAGTTCAGTCCCAGGGCCTTGAGCTTTGTGGTGAGCTTAGAGGGCACTATGATATTGAAGGAGGAGCTGTAGTCATTGAACAGCATCCTCACATATGCATTCCTTTTGTGCAGGTGGGTATTTTATTTATTTAACCAGGCAAGTCAGTAAAGAACAAATTCTTATTTACAATGGCAGTCTAACCCAGCCAAACCTGGGCCAATTGTGTGCCGCCTTATGGGACTCCAAATCACAGCCGGATGTGATACAGACTGGATTTGAACCAGGGACTGTAGTGACACTTCTTGCATTGAGATGCAGTGCCTTAGACTGCTGCACCACTCTGGGGACCTCAGCAGCCCTGGGTAAGGGCAGTGTGTAGTACAATGGAGATTGGGTCATCCGTGGATCTGTCAGGGAGGTAGACTAATTGGAGAGGTGACGTGGTGATTGAAAATGTACGAAAACACATCAGCTAGCTGGTCTGCACATACTCTGAGGGTGTGACAAGGGATGTCATCTGGGCCAGCAGGCTTGTGAGGGTTAACACGTTTGAATGGCATTGTCTGTGAACCTCGTTTGCTTTCACAGCTGTTTCCCTATTGGATTCCTCATAATATAATGTTGCTATAGCAGCTATTTAAACTTCCAAAGAACAGTGCTGCATAATTTAAAGTACGGTTACAAAAGCGCAAATGTGACTTGATGCTGCTAGCTACGGTATGTCTGAAATACTAATAGACCACTGTTACCCCAACACTCTCAGAAGTCAATGAAGTAGTGCACCAGCACACATGACTATTTAATAGGGTCATTTCTTTTCAAGATAAACATGTATGTATATTCAAAACCCTGAAATTATTTGTATATGTTTGTCATGTAACCGTATAGCTTCCGTCCCTCTCCTCGCCCCGAATCAGGGACCCTCTGCACACATGGACAACAGCCACCCTCGAAGCATCGTTAACCATCTCGCCACAAACGCCACAACTACGCCACAACTACTTCAAGGTCTCGGTCACCGATTGAAACGCTATTAGCGCGCACCACTGCTAACTAGCTAGCCAATTCACATCTGTTACACTCACATATAGTCCAACTTCTGATAAAAACTTGCTGCCATTCTGAAGTTATGAAGGTCAATAGATCGAATAGACCTTGAGACAGAGACTTGTAAACCAAAAAGCTGAGTCAGACTGTCATTACTGACCAAGTAAAGTACTGGAGTGAGATTCCAGTTTGTTTCTGCATTCTGGGTCTAGACCAGTGGAGGCTGCTGAGGGGAGGGCGGCTCATAATAATGGCTGGAATGGAGTGAATGGAATGGTTTCCAAAACATGTGTTTGATACCATTGCATTTACTCCATATCTCCAGGGGAAACTTCAGGAGATTTTCCATATCTGGAGCCCTGTAGTTCAGTTTATAGGAGAAGAGTATCAGAATATTTTGTTGAAGGGGATTGCCAATCCATAACCCACCAAGCAACTGGGTGTTGCTGTTTGTACCATTGGAATTCAATACTCATAATAATTTGTTTGTGCGGGGAATAGGGAGAGGGGTGGAAAAGGGATATATACATCAACAAATGATTATATGACATTTAAATACGCTTTGTTATTTATCATGGAAGAACATTTTTCCAAAAATAGAGAACTGTTGAATACAGTGACATTTTCTAATTCACCTATACATTTACATTTAAGTCATTTAGCAGACGCTCTTATCCAGAGCGACTTACAAATTGGTGCTTTCACCTTATGACATCCAGTGGAACAGCCACTTTACAATAGTGCATCTAAGTCTTTTAAGGGGGGTGAGAAGGATTACTTTATCCTATCCTAGGTATTCCTTAAAGAGGTGGGGTTTCAGGTGTCTCCGGAAGGTGGTGATTGACTCCGCTGTCCTGGCGTCGTGAGGGAGTTTGTTCCACCATTGGGGGCCAGAGCAGCGAACAGTTTTGACTGGGCTGAGCGGGAACTGTACTTCCTCAGTGGTAGGGAGGCGAGCAGGCCAGAGGTGGATGAACGCAGTGCCCTTGTTTGGGTGTAGGGCCTGATCAGAGCCTGGAGGTACTGAGGTGCCGTTCCCCTCACAGCTCCGTAGGCAAGCACCATGGTCTTGTAGCGGATGCGAGCTTCAACTGGAAGCCAGTGGAGAGAGCGGAGGAGCGGGGTGACGTGAGAGAACTTGGGAAGGTTGAACACCAGACGGGCTGCGGCGTTCTGGATGAGTTGTAGGGGTTTAATGGCACAGGCAGGGAGCCCAGCCAACAGCGAGTTGCAGTAATCCAGACGGGGGATGACAAGTGCCTGGATTAGGACCTGCGCCGCTTCCTGTGTGAGGCAGGGTCGTACTCTGCGGATGTTGTAGAGCATGAACCTACAGGAACGGGCCACCGCCTTGATGTTAGTTGAGAACGACAGGGTGTTGTCCAGGATCACGCCAAGGTCACGCTCTGGGAGGAGGACACGATGGAGTTGTCAACCGTGATGGCGAGATCATGGAACGGGCAGTCCTTCCCGGGAGGAAGAGCAGCTCCGTCTTGCCGAGGTTCAGCTTGAGGTGGTGATCCGTCATCCACACTGATATGTCTGCCAGACATGCAGAGATGCGATTCGCCACCTGGTCATCAGAAGGGGAAAGGAGAAGATTAATTGTGTGTCGTCTGCATAGCAATGATAGGAGAGACCATGTGAGGTTATGACAGAGCCAAGTGACTTGGTGTATAGCGAGAATAGGAGAGGGCCTAGAACAGAGCCCTGGGGGACACCAGTGGTGAGGCGCGTGGTGAGGAGACAGATTCTCGCCACGCCACCTGGTAGGAGCGACCTGTCAGGTAGGGACGCAATCCAAGCGTGGGCCGCGCCGGAGATGCCCAACTCGGAGAGGGTGGAGAGGAGGATCTGATGGTTCACAGTATCGAAGGCAGCTGATAGGTCTAGAAGGATGAGAGCAGAGGAGAGAGTTAGCTTTAGCAGTGCGGAGCGCCTCCGTGATACAGAGAAGAGCAGTCTCAGTTGAATGACTAGTCTTGAAACCTGACTGATTTGGATCAAGAAGGTCATTCTGAGAGAGATAGCGGAGAGCTGGCCAAGGACGGCACGTTCAAGAGTTTTGGAGAGAAAGAAAGAAGGGATAGCAAGGGCTGATTTCAAGGTTTTAGCCTGGCCGATTCCCCTTTTCCACTGGGATTCTCTGCCTCTACCCTGTTACGGGGGCTGAGTCACTGGCTTACTGGGGCTCTCTCATGCCGTCCCTGGGGGTGCGTCACCTGGGTGGGTTGATTCACTGTTGTGGTCGGCCTGTCTGGCGCCCCCCTTGGGTTGAGCCGTGGCGGAGATCTTTGTGGGCTATACTGCCTTGTCTCAGGATGGTAAGTTGGTGGTTGAAGATATCCCTCTAGTGGTGTGGGGGCTGTGCTTGGCAAAGTGGGTGGGGTTATATCCTTCCTGTTTGGCCCTGTCCGGGGTGTCCTCGGATGGGGCCACAGTGTCTCCTGACCCCTCCTGTCTCAGCCTCCAGTATTTATGCTGCATTAGTTTATGTGTCGGGGGGCTAGGGTCAGTTTGTTATATCTGGAGTACTTCTCCTGTCCTATTCGGTGTCCTGTGTGAATCTAAGTGTGCGTTCTCTAATTCTCTCCTTCTCTCTTTCTTTTCTCTCTCGGAGGACCTGAGCCCTAGGACCATGCCCCCAGGACTACCTGACATGATGACTCCTGCTGTCCCCAGTCCACCTGGCCATGCTGCTGCTCCAGTTTCAACTGGCCTGGGCCCTAGGACCATGTCCCAGGACTACCTGACATGATGACTCCTTGCTGTCCCCAGTCCACCTGGCCATGCTGCTGCTCCAGTTTCAACTGTTCTGCCTTATTATTATTCAACCATGCTGGTCATTTATGAACATTTGAACATCTTGGCCACGTTCTGTTATAATCTCCACCCGCACAGCCAGAAGAGGACTGGCCACCCCACATATGCTCTCTAATTCTCTCTTTCTTTCTCTCTCTCGGAGGACCTGAGCCCTAGGACCATGCCCCCAGGACTACCTGACATGATGACTCCTTGCTGTCCCCAGTCCACCTGACTGTAATGCTCCAGTTTCAACTGTTCTGCCTTATTATTATTCGACCATGCTGGTCATTTATGAACATTTGAACATCTTGGTCATGTTCTGTTATAATCTCTACCCGGCACAGCCAGAAGAGGACTGGCCACCCCACATAGCCTGGTTCCTCTCTAGGTTTCTTCCTAGGTTTTGGCCTTTCTAGGAGTTTTCTCCTAGCCACCGTGCTTTTACACCTGCATTGTTTGCTGTTTGGGGTTTTAGGCTGGGTTTCTGTACAGCACTTTGAGATATCAGCTGATGTACGAAGGTCTATATAAATAAATTTGATTTTGATTTGGATTTGATTTTGGATACTGGTCTGTAGTTGTTGACATCGGAGGGATCGAGGTGTAGGTCAGAAGGGGTGCAACTCTCGCTCTCTCTGAAAGACGGGAGGCGCCGTGGCCAGCGTGTCAGGGATGAGTTGATGAGCGAGGTGAGGTAGGGAGAAGGCCACCGGAAATGGTCTGGAGAAGAGAGGAGGGGATATGGATCAAGCCGGAGCAGGTTGTTGGGCGGCCGGCCGTCACAAGACGCGCGAGATGTCACCTGGAGAGAGAGGGGAGAAAGAGGTCAGAGCACAGGGTAGAGGGCAGTGTGAGCAGAACCAGCGGTTGTCGCTTTGACTTAGCAAACGAGGATCGGATGTCGTCGGCCTTCTTTTCAAAAATGGTTGGCGAAGTCAT
>NW_027033873.1:0-6951 GCF_034236695.1 Oncorhynchus nerka | reverse complement strand
CATTTAGCAGACGCTCTTATCCAGAGCGACTTACAAATTGGTGCGTTCACCTTAAGACATCCAGTGGAACAGCCACTTTACAATAGTGCATCTAAATATTTTAAGGGGGTGAGTGAAGGATTACTTTATCCTATCCTAGGTATTCCTGAAAGAGGTGGGGTTTCAGGTGTCTCCGGAAGTGGTGATTGACTCCGCTGTCCTGGGCGTCGTGAGGAGTTTGTTCCACCATTGGGGGGCCAGAGCAGCGAACAGTTTGACTGGGCTGCGCGGGAACTGTGCTTCCTCAGTGGTAGGGAGGCGAGCAGGCCAGAGGTGGATGAACGCAGTGCCCTTGTTTTGGGTGTAGGGCCTGATCAGAGCCTGGAGGTACTGAGGTGCCGTTCCCCTCACAGCTCCGTAGGCAAGCACCATGGTCTTGTAGCGGATGCGGCTTCAACTGGAAGCCAGTGGAGAAAGCGGAGGAGCGGGAGTGACGTGAGAGAACTTGGGAAGGTTGAACACCCAGACAGGCTGCGCGCGTTCTGGATGAGTTGTAGGGGTTTAATGGCACAGGCAGGGGAGCCCAGCCAGCAGCGAGTTGCAGTAATCCAGACGGGAGATGACAAGTGCCTGGATTAGGACCTCGCTGCTTCACCTGTGAGGCAGGGTCGTACTCTGCGGATGTTGTAGGGCATGAACCTGCAAGAAACGGGCCACCGCCTTGTGTTAGTTGAGAGCGACAGGGTGTTGTCCAGGATCACGCCAAGGTTCTTAGCGCTCTGGGAGGAGGACACAATGGAGTTGTCAGCCGTGATGGCGAGATCATGGAATGGGCAGTCCTTCCCCGGGAGGAAAGAGCAGCTCCGTCTTGCCGAGTTCAGCTTGGTGGTGATCCGTCATCACACTGATATGTCTGCCAGACATGCAGAGATGCGATTAGCCACCTGGTCATCCAGAAGGGAAAGGAGAAGATTAATGTGTGTCGTCTGCATAGCAATGATAGGAGAGACCATGTGAGGTTATGACAGAGCCAAGTGACTTGGTGTATAGCGAGAATAGGAGAGGGCCTAGAACAGAGCCCTGGGGGACGCCAGTGGTGAGAGCGCGTGGTGAGGAGACAGATTCTCGCCACGCCACCTGGTAGGAGCGACCTGTCTGACCTATCATGCATGTTGCATGTCTCAGTTTATGAATATGGGATAATCTATAGTTACAGAACATGTGCTTTCTATAAGATTTGGGAATAAGAACTGACGGTCTAAAAATATACTGTTACACATAGATAAGGAACACAAAGACTGAACGACTGGATCGCGTCTCCAGCAATCGAACTGATAAAACGAACAACCAGCCGGCTTGGGTAATAACCCTAGATTTATGTCGAGCCTAACAACACCCATGCCAATATATCCTCCAAACACTGTTTTCTCGGGCATTATCACTTAAATGGAGCACAGAATTAATATAGTAAAATCTAACAGATAAAGTTATTTTTTTCTAATAAAATGCCACTTATGCAATGGAGACACGTCACGCAATTTAAAAGGAGAACCAACTATTTGAAATACTTTTCTACTCGACATCCAGTGGGTTTTTACAATGCAAGTGGTCCTCTGTAGCTTAGTTGGTAGAGAATGGCACTTGTAACGTGTGGGTTTGATTCCACCCATATGTAAAAATGTATGCACGCATGACTGTAAATCGCTTTGGATAAAAGTGTCTGCTAAATGGCATAATCATGATATACATTGGAAATCACACTTGTTCCGCTTCATTTGGGTGTTCATTCACTCAGACAGAGATTTTATAACACTTATAAGGTAACACATCTACAAGCGTTATATAACATTCAAAAGATTTTCATGAATGTTTATAATGCAGTGCTCATGAGGGTGTTATACATTGCGTATGAATTGTATTACAGTTTAAATGATCCCAGTGTAACAGATGTGAAACGGTTAGCTAGTTAGCGGTGGTGCGCGCTAAATAGCGTTTCAATCGGTGACGTCACTTGCTCTGAGACCTTGAAGTAGTGGTTCCCCTTGCTCTGCAAGGGCCGCGGCTTTTGTGCAGCGATGGGTAACGCTGCTTCGTGGGTGACTGTTGTTGATGTGTGCAGAGGGTCCCTGGTTCACTCGAGGGTACGGTCTAAAGTTATACTGTTACACCAGCCTAGATAAGTGCATTACAATCACTTCCAAGTGAGTAAAGTATCTTGGGACTGTGGCTAGCGGTGCAACCAGAAGGTTGGAAGTTCATTTCCCTTGGGTAGTTAAAAGATAGTCCACATAAATTTAATTATTAGGACCTTTATACTCACCAGATTTACCAGATCTCTACGTACTCTATAGATACATCATAGGTCATCTATAAATACAGTGGGGCAAAAAAGTATTTAGTCAGCCACCAATTGTCCAAGTTCTCCCACTTGAAAAGATGAGAGAGGCCTGTAGTTTTCATCATAGGTACACCTCAACTATATGACAGACAAAATGAGAGAAAAAATTCCAGAAAATCACATTGTAGGATTTTTTATGAATTTATTTGCAAATTATGGTGGAAAATAAGTATTTGGTCACCTACAAACAAGCAAGATTTCTGGCTCTCACAGACCTGTAACTTCTTCTTTAAGAGGCTCCTCTGTCCTCCACTCGTTACCTGTATTAATGGCACCTGTTTGAACTTGTTATCAGTATAAAAGACACCTGTCCACAACCTCAAACAGTCACACTCCAAACTCCACTATGGCCAAGACCAAAGAGCTGTCAAAGGACACCAGAAACAAAATTGTAAACCTGCACCAGGCTGGGAAGACTGAATCTGCAATAGGTAAGCAACTTGGTTTGAAGAAATCAACTATGGGAGCAATTATTAGGAAATGGAAGACATACAAGACCACTAATAATCTCCCTCGATCTGGGGCTCCACGCAAGATCTCACCCCGTGGGGTCAAAATGATCACAAGAACGGTGAGCAAAAATCCCAGAACCACACGGGGGGACCTAGTGAATGACCTGCTGGGACCAAAGTAACAAAGCCTACCAAAGCCTACCACACACTACGCCGCCAGGGACTCAAATCCTGCAGTGCCAGACGTGTCCCCCTGCTTAAGCCAGTACATGTCCAGGCCCGTCTGAAGTTTGCTAGAGAGCATTTGGATGATCCAGAAGAAGATCCAGAAGAAGATTGGGAGAATGTCATATGGTCAGATGAAACCAAAATATAACTTTTTGGTAAAAACTCAACTCGTCGTGTTTGGAGGACAAAGAATGCTGAGTTGCATCCAAAGAACACCATACCTACTGTGAAGCATGGGGGTGGAAACATCATGCTTTGGGACTGTTTTTCTGCAAAGGGACCAGAACGACTGATCCGTGTAAAGGAAAGAATGAATGGGGCCATGTATCGTGAGATTTTGAGTGAAAACCTCCTTCCATCAGCAAGGGCATTACATTTACATTTACATTTACATTTAAGTCATTTAGCAGACGCTCTTATCCAGAGCGACTTACAAATTGGTGCGTTCACCTTAAGACATCCAGTGGAACAGCCACTTTACAATAGTGCATCTAAATATTTTAAGGGGGGGGGGGGGGGTGAGAAGGATTACTTTATCCTATCCTAGGTATTCCTGAAAGAGGTGGGGTTTCAGGTGTCTCCGGAAGGTGGTGATTGACTCCGCTGTCCTGGCGTCGTGAGGGAGTTTGTTCCACCATTGGGGGGCCAGAGCAGCGAACAGTTTTGACTGGGCTGCGCAGGAACTGTACTTCCTCAGTGGTAGGGAGGCGAGCAGGCCAGAGGTGGATGAACGCAGTGCCCTTGTTTGGGTGTAGGGCCTGATCAGAGCCTGGAGGTACTGAGGTGCCGTTCCCCTCACAGCTCCGTAGGCAAGCACCATGGTCTTGTAGCGGATGCGAGCTTCAACTGGAAGCCAGTGGAGAGAGCGGAGGAGCGGGGTGACGTGAAGAACTTGGGAAGGTTGAACACCAGACGGGCTGCGGCGTTCTGGATGAGTTGTAGGGGTTTAATGGCACAGGCAGGGAGCCCAGCCAACAGCGAGTTGCAGTAATCCAGACGGGAGATGACAAGTGCCTGGATTAGGACCTGCGCTGCTTCCTGTGTGAGGCAGGGTCGTACTCTGCGGATGTTGTAGAGCATGAACCTACAAGAACGGGCCACCGCCTTGATGTTAGTTGAGAACGACAGGGTGTTGTCCAGGATCACGCCAAGGTTCTTAGCGCTCTGGGAGGAGGACACAATGGAGTTGTCAACCGTGATGGCGAGATCATGGAATGGGCAGTCCTTCCCGGGAGGAAGAGCAGCTCCGTCTTGCCGAGGTTCAGCTTGAGGTGGTGATCCGTCATCCACACTGATATGTCTGCCAGACATGCAGAGATGCGATTCGCCACCTGGTCATCAGAAGGGGGAAAGGAGAAGATTAATTGTGTGTCGTCTGCATAGCAATGATAGGAGAGACCATGTGAGGTTATGACAGAGCCAAGTGACTTGGTGTATAGCGAGAATAGGAGAGGGCCTAGAACAGAGCCCTGGGGGACGCCAGTGGTGAGAGCGCGTGGTGAGGAGACAGATTCTCGCCACGCCACCTGGTAGGAGCGACCTGTCAGGTAGGACGCAATCCAAGCGTGGGCCGCGCCGGAGATGCCCAACTCGGAGAGGGTGGAGAGGAGGATCTGATGGTTCACAGTATCGAAGGCAGCCGATAGGTCTAGAAGGATGAGAGCAGAGGAGAGAGAGTTAGCTTTAGCAGTGCGGAGGGCCTCCGTGATATTGAAGATGAAACGTGGCTGGGTCTTTCAGCATGACAATGATCCCAAACACACCGCCCGGGCAACGAAGGAGTGGCTTCGTAAGAAGGATTTCAAGTTCCTGCAGTGGCCTAGTCAGTCTCCAGATCTCAACCCCATAGAATATCTTTGGAGGGAGTTGAAAGTCCGTGTTGCCTAGCAACAGCCCCAAAACATCACTGCTCTAGAGGAGATCTGCATGGAGGAATTGGCAAAAATACCAGCAACAGTGTGTGAAAACATTGTGAAGACTTACAGAAAACATTTGACCTCTGTCATTGCCAACAAAGGGTATATAACAAAGTATTGAGATAAACTTTTGTTATTGACCAAATACTTATTTTCCACCATAATTTGCAAATCCTGCAATGTGATTTTCTGGATTTTTTTTTCTCATTTTGCCTGTCATAGTTGAAGTGTACCTATGATGAAAATTACAGGCCTCTCTCACCTTTTTAAGTGGGAGAACTTGCACAATTGGTGGCTGACTAAATACTTTTTTGCCCCACTGTATATCTGTACAAAGCCCGTGTCTATCATTTTGCAGTAGCTTGGTTGTAGTTGAACTAAATTCAAATCTAAGTAGTGTTTTCAGTTGTTACTTTTTGTTGTTGTTGCCATGTAACAGTCTAGCTAACTACTGGAACTAAGCAGTACTTTTTTTTGTGCAAAAAATACAATAAAATAGGTGTGAAGTAGGCACTAATTTCCTTCATTTTGGGTTTAATAAGCTATATGACTCCAAAGTGATCTATTTTTGCAATTTGTGGTCTATGACTTTTCGGATTTAAATATGAACATTTTTCACAAAGTAGTTTGGATGTAGTAAACTACTTTTTCATTCAACTATATTTTCAGCAGCTTTAGTGTATATTATCTTCTTCCAGTGTGAAGTAATTGGTAGCTTGGTAAACTATATTTTCAGAGTAGCTTCCCCAACACTGCATGATGGTTACCACAGTGCAAAATGTTAACCTTTACATTCACAGCTTTGGAATAAGGTGCAGAGCAGACAGATAATCACAAATTTGACACCTCCCTCAGACACAATAACACATTGAGTATTGTATTCACTACCAAGTGTACTCACTTAGCCAAAAAGCCCTTTGCAGTTTGCACACAAAAAAAGAGACACAGCTTGAATTTTTTTCTTTGGTCCTGCTGGGATCTGAGTGAGCATGGAAAACACATTCACAGCTGTGGTAGTGAAGAGAGGAGGAGAGAAGGGGAAAGGAGGCGATGGCCCCTGGGACTGGTTGTGTCTAAACAAACACACAACAGCTCTCTGGCTGGCCTGGCAGAAACACTCATCATGGCCCATGGGATTTCTGCTATCCATTTGGCTTGGTGTTTTGTGTTTCAGAGCAAACAAACAAAGGAACTGACAAACAACTAAACAAAACTGCCAGGTCCCCACTCATTGAATACAAGAAGAGTGAAAGCAGGGAAGATGAACAATGCCACCAGTCATCATATTTGGTCTGCTCTGAGCGGTGGTGGGACTGACAGTTGACATTTTGAAATGCTAGTGAGAATTGCGGGTTGGTTGTAGTTGATATTTATTTTTTATAGTATAAGTGCTTTCCAACAACAAACAAAATGTCCCAAACCATACCCATTTTGTACTATTTTCATCTCGTTTAGCATATTATGTACACTGCTTCATTTTGGTACAACTACACAGAATGTACAATTCCCCAAAAGCCATGAAAAAATCAGAAACAACATATTTGTGGTGCAGGCTCAATGATATGTATGGAGAGCTACCAGCCACTAACTGCATTGTACTGAGAATCAAAAGGCTCTGCTCTACATACAGTGATTCTATATGTGTCTCTCTCATCTTCACGTAGCACAGGATATATAGGCCCTGCTCTCTCAGCATCTGGATCGCCAGTCACATGACTCCATGTATGCATTATCATAGTTTTATTTTGTGAAAGCATTCACTTGAGCCTGCCTGTGTACATTTTGTTAAGATTATGAGAAGCTCAGCTGCTTTCCAGCAGTAAAAGATTGTATTAGGCCTTAAGCTAGACAGACACAGTTCCCGTGCTATTACAAGCATGCCTATAAATGAAAACAACAACAAAAAGTAATCAGATTAATCATGAATCTATATGCAAAGAGGTAGGCCTGTGTTTGGATTTTGTAACATATCAGCAGG
>NW_027033872.1:0-6951 GCF_034236695.1 Oncorhynchus nerka | reverse complement strand
TGGGTAACAGTTAGTAGGTAGTTGAGTAGACAGTAGATGGGGTAGGAGGGTGACAGTTAGTTTGTAATAGTACATTCCAAGACCTCAAAGAGGATATATATGTGTTAGTCCAGTGGACACTTCAAGGTGCTGCCACAGGTGCTTTGTTGTTTTGAAGGTGGTTCAGAGGTTGAGATGGATGTAGAATGATGCAGTGCCAGATAAATCCTCATGAAGACACACTGAAAGTCCTCAAGAGAACTACATCATCGTGAAAGCATCATCTCTTCTCTGAGGCTACTTGGACATGCGTTCAGGTCATAAAAACTCCGCCGTACGTTCAATTGAATGGCGCTGTACTGAACAACCATAAATGGCGCTGTACTGAACAACCAGTTGAAAAAGCGGGAAGGGATTTTATTTATTTAACCTTTATTTAACTAGGCAAGTCAGTTAAGAACACATTCTTATTTACAGTGACGGCCTACACCGCCAAACCCTCCCCTAACCCGGGACGATGCTGGGCAAAACCCTCCCCTAACCCGGACGATGCTGGACCAAACCCTCCCTAACCCGGACGTGCTGTGCCAAACCTCCCTAACCCGGACGATGCTGGGCCAGACCCTCCCTAACCCGGACGATGCTGGGTCAAACCCTCCCCTAACCCGGACGATGCTGGGTTAAACCCTCCCCTAACCCGGACGATGCTGGGCCAAACCCTCCCCCCTATGAGACTCCTGATCACGGCTGGTTGTGATACGGGATGGGATCGAACCCGGGTCTGTAGTGACACCTGTAGCACTGAGATGGAGTGCCTTAGACCGCTGAGCCACTCGGGAGGCAATTGGAGATTGGATTTTAGGTTGGGGAACGCTGGGTTGGGGAACGCTGGGTTGAGGAACGCTGGTTTGGGGAACGCTGGGTTGGGAGAACGCTGTCCAGCATGGCCCTTTAAATACGTCACTCATTGCTTCAAGCCACACCCACTGAGCGAGACAAGCGACTGTCCCGAGAACATACAAGAACGTTTAGGTAAAACACAGTGGTTCAGTACAAACCGTTACTCAACGTAGCAAACGCTCAAGCTAACTGAACGCACCCTGAGTAGCTACAGGTGCCAGGAGATTAGCTGCAGCTGAGGCTCTTTGCATATCTAATGCAATCAGACACCTGATTGGTTTGTTCTTGACCTTGGAACGCTCCAAGACAGAACAATCAGGCTGCGTTCTGGAACTTTCAAATGAAGGGAAACTAGCAGCTGAAAGACGTTGGAAGGGTTGTGTGTTGGGAACGCTGTCAACATGGTCGCTGCTCTTCAAATACGTCACTCATTGCTTCAAACCCACACCTCGCCGTTCATTCAAGCAAACCGAACACAACTTCAGACATCTATCAAATAATAATCTCTCTCTGTCCCTTCCCTCGCTCTAGCCAGACAAAACAACATATCACTGCTATCAGATAATCACATGAGTATAATAATGGTTTAGGACAGAGCAACAGGAAACCTAATCTAAATCACATTTTGTATTTTTCTTCATCTCTCTTCTGTCTCTCTCTCATTGTCTCTCTCTCTTTCTCTCTCTCTCTCCTCTCTCTCTCCCCTTGCCTCCTCTCCCTTTCATTCATCCTTCTTTCTCATTGTCTCTCTCACTCTTTTTTCTCTTCTCTTGCACGACTGTCAGTTAGGTATCAACTCAAAATTCATCCACTTAATATTTGGTCTTCATTCAAACTCTCTATCCTCCACACAAATAACAGTTTGTACAACAAATAGCCAGTTAGAAGAATGATTGGCCTCTCAGTGGTGCCATGGCGCTGAAGCCATCTCAGGTGGTTTCCACCACCGCTTCCTTTCAACTAGTTTGTTTGTCCTTTTTCTCAACCATCCTCTCTGCTCTCTCTCATTGCCTCACTTATCTCTCTCTCATATGTATATATATATATATATTTAGAGAGAGATGCATTGGATCTCTTCCTCGTCTGACATGCCATTTGCGAGCCGGATACTATCATCTTCATTCTATTCATATATATATATATATATATAGAGAGAGAGAGAGAGAGAGAGAGAAATAGAATGGTGTGTATCCATCTCACATATAGCATGTCAGACGAGAAGAGATCAAATGCATGGTGATAATGCTATAGTTTACCTAAAAGGAAGAAAAAGAGGGAGGGATAGCATGAGGAAAGGAGAGAGGGGGAGAGAGAGAAGAGGGAGGGAAAAGGAGGAAAAGGAAAGAGCGAGGGAGAGAGGGAGGGAGGGGAGACAGGGAGGAAAGAAGAGAGAGAGAGGGAGGGAGGGAGACAGGGAGGAAAGAAGAGAGAGGGAGGGAGGGAGGGAGGGAGGGAGGGAGGGAGGGAGGGAGGGAGGGAGGACAGGGGTTCCATTCAGAGTGACGAGAGTTCAGTTTCAAGTGAGGCCACCACACTCTTATATACTTGAGTAAAGACAAAATGTATGCATGAACACACACACACACACACACACACACACATACACATACACATACACACATACACACACACACACACACACACACACACACACACACACACTTATTGGCTGTGTGTTCTCTTTCTTGTTCACACATGTACATATGAACACACGTACAGACACACATACAGACACAATCAGCCACAGACACAATCATACAGACACACAGGTACACACACACAGATACAGACACAATCATACAGACACACAGACACACACAGATACAGACACACAGACACACACAGATACAGACACACAGGTACAGCCACACAGATAGACACAATCAACAGACACAGACACACAATCATACAGACACAGACACACTCAGATACAGACACACATGTACACACACACAGGTACACACACACAGGTACACACACACATGTACACACACACAGGTACAGGTACACACAGGTACAGACACACATACACATATGAAAAACACATGCCCGGCTCGAACGCCCACACACACATCTCAGTTGACTTTTATATGAACGTAGAATACCTTTCCCCTCTTCCAGATCTTATTACCCTCTCAATGCCACTCAGGCTTGAAACACCTCTCTATGTTCTTATTTTTCTCTTTCTCTCTCTTTTCTGCTTCAGTCTATCAGTTGTGAGCTGTATGTGACTGCAAATTCAACATGAAATGAGCTGGAATGAAAGTGGTTTCTGGTCGTGTAACTCTGTGAAGCGGAGATTCAACCACTGAGACCAGAGTGAATATGTCTCTGTTTCTCTTTATCCAGGCGATCACGCTGTTGGCTTGTCTGTGGCATTGTCCCATTCACACACAGATACAGGAAAGTGCTTTAGTAACAGGGATGTCTGGGAAAGGAGGGGAACATAATAAGGACCTAAACAGAGGACAGAAGAGGACCAGAGCCATCTATATAGAGAGTTAGACCAGAGCCATCTATATAGAGAGTTAGACCAGACAGAGCCATCTATATAGAGAGTTAGACCAGAGCCATATAGAGAGTTAGACCAAGAGCCATCTATATAGAGAGTTAGACCAGACCAGAGCCATCTATATAGAGAGTTAGACCAGAGCCATCTATATAGAGTTAGACCAGAGCCCTCTATATAGAGAGTTAGACCAGAGCCCTTTATATAGAGAAAGTTAGACCATAGCCCTCATATAGAGAGTTAGACCAGATCCTCTATATAGAGTTAGACCAGAGCCCTCTATATAGAGTTAGACCAGAGCCATCTATAGAGAGAGTTGTGAATCAGAGCCATCTGTATAGAGAGTTAGACCAGAAGCCCTCTATATAGAGAGTTGGGCAGACCAGAGCCATCTATATAGAGAGTTAGACCAGAGCCATCTATATAGAGAGTTAGACCAGAAACCATCTATATAGAGTTAGACCAGAGCCCTATATAGAGTTAGACCAGAGCCCTCTATATAATCAAATTCAAATCAAATCAAATCAAATGTATTTATATAGCCCTTCGTACATCAGCTGATATCTCAAAGTGCTGTACAGAAACCCAGCCTAAAACCCCAAACAAAACAATGCAGGTGTAAAAGCACGGTGGCTAGGAAAAACTCCCTAGAAAGGCCAAAACCCTAGAAGAAACCTAGAGAGGAACCAGGCTATGTGGGGTGGCCAGTCCTCTTCTGGCTGTGCTGGTAGAGATTATAACAGAACATGACCAAGATGTTCAAATGTTCATAAATGACCAGCATGGTCGAATAATAATAAGGCAGAACAGTTGAAACTGGAGCAGCAGCACAGTCAGGTGGACTGGGGACAGTGGAAGGAATCATCATGTCAGGTAGTCCTGGGGCACGGTCCTAGGCTCAGGTCCTCCGAGAGAGAGAGAAAGAAAGAGAGAATTAGAGAGCATATGTGGGGTGGCCAGTCCTCTTCTTCTGGCTGTGCGGTGGAGATTATAACAGAACGTGGGCCAAGATGTTCAAATGTTCATAAATGACCAGCATGGTTGAATAATAGTAAGGCAGAACAGTTGAAACTGGAGCAACAGCATGGCCAGGTGGACTGGGGACAAGGAGTCATCATGTCAGGTAGTCTGGGACATGGTCCCTGGGGCCAAACCTTGAATTGAAACTGGAGCAGCAGCATGGCCCAGGTGGACTGGGGACAGCAAGGAGTCATCATGTCAGGTAGTCCTGGGGCAGGTCCTAGGGCTCAGGTCCTCCGAGAGAGAGAAAAAAGAAAGAGAGAAGGAGAGAATTAGAGAACGCACACTTAGATTCACAGGACACCGAATAGGACAGGAGAAGGCCTCAGATATAACAAACTGACCCTAGCCCCGACACATAAACTAATGCAGCATAAATACTGGAGGGCTGAACAGGAGGGGTCAGGAGATACTGTGGCCCCCATCGAGGACACCCGGACAGGGCCCAGAGGAAAGGATATAACCCCACCCACTTTGCCAAAGCACAGCCCCCACACCACTAGAGGGATATCTTCAACCACCAACTTACCATCCTGAGACAAAGGCTTCGAGTATAGCCACAAAGATCTCGCACAACTGCAACCCAAGGGGCGCCAACCCAGACAGGCCGACCACAACAGAATCAACCCACCCAGGGTGACGCACCCCAGGGACGGCATGAGAGAGCCCCAGTAAGCCAGTGACTCAGCCCCCGTAATAGGGTTAGAGGCAGAGAATCCCAGTGGAAAGAGGGGAACCGGCCAGGCAGAGACAGCAAGGGCGGTTCGTTGCTCCAGAGCCTTCCGTTCACCTTTCCCACTCCTGGGCCAGACTACACTCAATCATATGACCCACTGAAGAGATGAGTCTTCAGTAAAGACTTAAAGGTTGAGACCGAGTTTGCCTCTGACATGGGTAGGCAGACCGTTCCATAAAAATGGAGCTCTATAGGAGAAAGCCCTGCCTCCAGCTGTTTGCTTAGAAATTTTAGGGACAATTAGGAGGCCTGCGTCTTGTGACCGTAGCGTACGTGTAGGTATGTACGGCAGGACCAAATCAGAGAGATAGGTAGGAGCAAGCCCATGTAATGCTTTGTAGGTTAGCAGTAAAACCTTGAAATCAGCCCTGCTGACAGGAAGCCAGTGTAGAGAGGCTAGCACTGGAGCAATATGATCAAATTTTTGGTTCTAGTCAGGATTCTAGCAGCCGTATTCAGCACTAACTGAAGTTTATTTAGTGCTTTATCCGGGTAGCCGGAAAATAGAGCATTGCAGTAGTCTAACCTAGAAGTGACAAAAGCATGGATTAATTTTTCTGCATCATTTTTGGACAGAAAGTTTCTGATTTTTGCAATGTTACGTAGATGGAAAAAAGCTGTCCTCGAAATGGTCTTGATATGTTCTTCAAAAGAGAGATCAGGGTCCAGAGTAACGCCGAGGTCCTTCACAGTTTTATTTGAGACGACTGTACAACCATTAAGATTAATTGTCAGATTCAACAGAAGATCTCTTTGTTTCTTGGGACCTAGAACAAGCATCTCTGTTTTGTCCGAGTTTAATAGTAGAAAGTTTGCAGCCATCCACTTCCTTATGTCTGAAACACATGCTTCTAGCGAGGGCAATTTTGGGGCTTCACCATGTTTCATTGAAATGTACAGCTGTGTGTCATCCGCATAGCAGTGAAAGCTTTACATTATGTTTTCGAATAACATCCCCAAGAGGTAAAATATATAGTGAAAACAATAGTGGTCCTAAAACAGAACCTTGAGGAACACCTGAAATTTACAGTTGATTTGTCAGAGGACAAACCATTCACAGAGACAAACTGATATCTTTCCGACAGATAAGATCTAAACCAGGGCCAGAACATGTCCGTGTAGACCAATTTGGGTTTCCAATCTCTCCAAAAAATGTGGTGATCGATGGTATCAAAAGTGTGCACTAAGGTCTAGAGCACGAGGACAGATGCAGAGCCTCGGTCCGTTGCCATTAAAATGTCATTTACCACCTTCACAAGTGCCGTCTCAGTGCTATGATGGGGTCTAAAACCAGACTGGAAGCATTTCTGTCAGACATTGTTTGTCTTCAGGAAGGCAGAGTTGCCGCAACAGCCTTCTCTAAAATTTTGAGAGGAATGGAAGATTCGATATAGGCCTAGAGTTTTTTATATTTTCTGGGTCAAGGTTTGGCTTTTCAAGAGAGGCTTTATTACTGCTACTTTTAGTGAGTTTGGTACACATCCAGTGGATAGAGAGCCGTTTATTATGTTCAACATAGGAGGGCCACACAGAAGCAGCCTTTTTTCATAGTAGTGCTTAGTTGGAATAGGGTCCAGTATGCAGCTTGAAGGTTTAGAGGCCATGATTATTTTCATCATTGTGTCAAGAGATATAGTACTAAAAGACTTGAGCGTCTCTCTTGATCCTATCCTGGCAGAGTTGTGCAGACTCAGGACAACTGAGGTTTGGAGGAATACGCAGGTTTAAAGAGGAGTCCGTAATTTGCTTTCTAATAATCATAATCTTTTCCTCAAAGAAGTTCATGAATTTATCACTGCTAAAGTGA
>NW_027033871.1:0-6950 GCF_034236695.1 Oncorhynchus nerka | reverse complement strand
TACCTTGGTTTCACTGAGCTTTGGGCTGCAGTGTCTACAGTTTACCTTGGTTTCACTGAGCTTTGGGCTCCAGTGTCTACAGTTTACCTTGGTTTCACTGAGCTTTGGGCTCCAGTGTCTACAGTTTACCTTGGTTTCACTGAGCTTTGGGCTCCAGTGTCTACAGTTTACCTTGGTTTCACTGAGCTTTGGGCTCCAGTGTCTACAGTTTACCTTGGTTTCACTGAGCTTTGGGCTGCAGTGTCTACAGTTTACCTTGGTTTCACTGAGCTTTGGGCTCCAGTGTCTACGGTTTACCTTGGTTTCACTGAGCTTTGGGCTCCAGTGTCTACAGTTGACCTTGGTTTCACTGAGCTTTGGGCTGCAGTGTCTACGGTTTACCTTGGTTTCACTGAGCTTTGGGCTCCAGTGTCTACAGTTTACCTTGGTTTCACTGAGCTTTGGGCTGCAGTGTCTACGGTTTACCTTGGTTTCACTGAGCTTTGGGCTCCAGTGTCTACGGTTTACCTTGGTTTCACTGAGCTTTGGGCTGCAGTGTCTACGGTTTACCTTGGTTTCACTGAGCTTTGGGCTGCAGTGTCTACAGTTTACCTTGGTTTCACTGAGCTTTGGGCTCCAGTGTCTACGGTTTACCTTGGTTTCACTGAGCTTTGGACTCAGTGTCTACAGTTTACCTTGGTTTCACTGAGCTTTGGGCTCCAGTGTCTACAGTTTACCTTGGTTTCACTGAGCTTTGGGCTGCAGTGTCTACAGTTTACCTTGGTTTCACTGAGCTTTGGGCTCCAGTGTCTACAGTTTACCTTGGTTTCACTGAGCTTTGGGCTCCAGTGTCCTACAGTTTACCTTGGTTTCACTGAGCTTTGGGCTCCAGTGTCTACAGTTTACCTTGGTTTCACTGAGCTTTGGGCTGCAGTGTCTACGGTTTACCTTGGTTTCACTGAGCTTTGGGCTGCAGTGTCTACGGTTTACCTTGGTTTCACTGAGCTTTGGGCTGCAGTGTCTACAGTTTACCTTGGTTTCACTGAGCTTTGGGCTCCAGTGTCTACAGTTTACCTTGGTTTCACTGAACTTTGGGCTGCAGTGTCTACAGTTTACCTTGGTTTCACTGAGCTTTGGGCTCCAGTGTCTACGGTTTACCTTGGTTTCACTGAGCTTTGGGCTCCAGTGTCTACAGTTTACCTTGGTTTCACTGAGCTTTGGGCTGCAGTGTCTACAGTTTACCTTGGTTTCACTGAGCTTTGGGCTCCAGTGTCTACAGTTTACCTTGGTTTCACTGAGCTTTGGGCTCCAGTGTCTACAGTTTACCTTGGTTTCACTGAGCTTTGGGCTCCAGTGTCTACGGTTTACCTTGGTTTCACCGAGCTTTGGGCTGCAGTGTCTAGGGTTTACCTTGGTTTCACTGAGCTTTGGGCTGCAGTGTCTACAGTTTACCTTGGTTTCACTGAACTTTGGGCTCCAGTGTCTACAGTTTACCTTGGTTTCACTGAGCTTTGGCTTGCAGTGTCTACGGTTTACCTTGGTTTCACTGAGCTTTGGGCTGCAGTGTCTACGGTTTACCTTGGTTTCACTGAGCTTTGGGCTCCAGTGTCTACGGTTTACCTTGGTTTCACTGAGCTTTGGGCTCCAGTGTCTACAGTTTACCTTGGTTTCACTGAGCTTTGGGCTGCAGTGTCTACAGTTTACCTTGGTTTCACTGAGCTTTGGGCTCCAGTGTCTACAGTTTACCTTGGTTTCACTGAGCTTTGGGCTCCAGTGTCTACAGTTTACCTTGGTTTCACTGAGCTTTGGGCTGCAGTGTCTACAATTTACCTTGGTTTCACTGAGCTTTGGGCTCCAGTGTCTACAGTTTACCTTGGTTTCACTGAGCTTTGGGCTCCAGTGTCTACGGTTTACCTTGGTTTCACTGAGCTTTGGGCTCCAGTGTCTACGGTTTACCTTGGTTTCACTGAGCTTTGGGCTGCAGTGTCTACGGTTGACCTTGGTTTCACCGAGCTTTGGGCTGCAGTGTCTACAGTTTACCTTGGTTTCACTGAGTTTTGGGCTCCAGTGTCTACAGTTTACCTTGGTTTCACTGAGCTTTGGGCTCCAGTGTCTACAGTTTACCTTGGTTTCACTGAGCTTTGGGCTGCAGTGTCTACGGTTTACCTTGGTTTCACTGCGAGCTTTGGGCTGCAGTGTCTACAGTTTACCTTGGTTTCACTGAGCTTTGGGCTCCAGTGTCTACAGTTTACCTTGGTTTCACTGAGCTTTGGGCTCCAGTGTCTACAGTTTACCTTGGTTTCACTGAGCTTTGGGCTCCAGTGTCTACGGTTTACCTTGGTTTCACTGAGCTTTGGGCTGCAGTGTCTACAGTTTACCTTGGTTTCACTGAGCTTTGGGCTCCAGTGTCTACGGTTTACCTTGGTTTCACTGAGCTTTGGGCTGCAGTGTCTACAGTTTACCTTGGTTTCACTGAGCTTTGGGCTGCAGTGTCTACGGTTTACCTTGGTTTCACTGAGCTTTGGGCTCCAGTGTCTACGGTTTACCTTGGTTTCACTGAGCTTTGGGCTCCAGTGTCTACAGTTTACCTTGGTTTCACTGAGCTTTGGGCTGCAGTGTCTACGGTTTACCTTGGTTTCACTGAGCTTTGGGCTCCAGTGTCTACAGTTTACCTTGGTTTCACTGAGCTTTGGGCTGCAGTGTCTACAGTTTACCTTGGTTTCACTGAGCTTTGGGCTCCAGTGTCTACAGTTTACCTTGGTTTCACTGAGCTTTGGGCTCCAGTGTCTACAGTTTACCTTGGTTTCACTGAGCTTTGGGCTCCAGTGTCTACAGTTTACCTTGGTTTCACTGAGCTTTGGGCTCCAGTGTCTACAGTTTACCTTGGTTTCACTGAGCTTTGGGCTCCAGTGTCTACAGTTTACCTTGGTTTCACTGAGCTTTGGGCTCCAGTGTCTACGGTTTACCTTGGTTTCACTGAGCTTTGGGCTGCAGTGTCTACAGTTTACCTTGGTTTCACTGAGCTTTGGGCTCCAGTGTCTACGGTTTACCTTGGTTTCACTGAGCTTTGGGCTGCAGTGTCTACGGTTTACCTTGGTTTCACAGAGCTTTGGGCTGCAGTGTCTACAGTTTACCTTGGTTTCACTGAGCTTTGGGCTCCAGTGTCTACGGTTTACCTTGGTTTCACTGAGCTTTGGGCTCCAGTGTCTACGGTTTACCTTGGTTTCACTGAGCTTTGGGCTGCAGTGTCTACAGTTTACCTTGGTTTCACTGAGCTTTGGGCTCCAGTGTCTACAGTTGACCTTGGTTTCACTGAGCTTTGGGCTGCAGTGTCTACGGTTGACCTTGGTTTCACTGAGCTTTGGGCTCCAGTGTCTACAGTTTACCTTGGTTTCACTGAGCTTTGGGCTGCAGTGTCTACAGTTTACCTTGGTTTCACTGAGCTTTGGGCTCCAGTGTCTACGGTTTACCTTGGTTTCACTGAGCTTTGGGCTCCAGTGTCTACAGTTTACCTTGGTTTCACTGAGCTTTGGGCTGCAGTGTCTACGGTTTACCTTGGTTTCACTGAGCTTTGGGCTGCAGTGTCTACAGTTTACCTTGGTTTCACTGAGCTTTGGGCTCCAGTGTCTACGGTTTACCTTGGTTTCACTGAGCTTTGGGCTCCAGTGTCTACAGTTTACCTTGGTTTCACTGAGCTTTGGGCTGCAGTGTCTACGGTTTACCTTGGTTTCACTGAGCTTTGGGCTGCAGTGTCTACAGTTTACCTTGGTTTCACTGAGCTTTGGGCTCCAGTGTCTACGGTTTACCTTGGTTTCACTGAGCTTTGGGCTGCAGTGTCTACGGTTTACCTTGGTTTCACTGAGCTTTGGGCTGCAGTGTCTACGGTTTACCTTGGTTTCACTGAGCTTTGGGCTCCAGTGTCTACGGTTTACCTTGGTTTCACTGAGCTTTGGGCTCCAGTGTCTACAGTTTACCTTGGTTTCACTGAGCTTTGGGCTGCAGTGTCTACAGTTTACCTTGGTTTCACTGAGCTTTGGGCTCCAGTGTCTACAGTTTACCTTGGTTTCACTGAGCTTTGGGCTCCAGTGTCTACAGTTTACCTTGGTTTCACTGAGCTTTGGGCTGCAGTGTCTACAGTTTACCTTGGTTTCACTGAGCTTTGGGCTCCAGTGTCTACGGTTTACCTTGGTTTCACTGAGCTTTGGGCTGCAGTGTCTACAGTTTACCTTGGTTTCACTGAGCTTTGGGCTCCAGTGTCTACAGTTTACCTTGGTTTCACTGAGCTTTGGGCTCCAGTGTCTACAGTTTACCTTGGTTTCACTGAGCTTTGGGCTGCAGTGTCTACGGTTTACCTTGGTTTCACTGAGCTTTGGGCTGCAGTGTCTACGGTTTACCTTGGTTTCACTGAGCTTTGGGCTGCAGTGTCTACGGTTTACCTTGGTTTCACTGAGCTTTGGGCTCCAGTGTCTACAGTTTACCTTGGTTTCACTGAGCTTTGGGCTGCAGTGTCTACGGTTTACCTTGGTTTCACTGAGCTTTGGGCTGCAGTGTCTACGGTTTACCTTGGTTTCACTGAGCTTTGGGCTCCAGTGTCTACAGTTTACCTTGGTTTCACTGAGCTTTGGGCTCCAGTGTCTACAGTTTACCTTGGTTTCACTGAGCTTACCTTGGTTTCACTGAGCTTGGGCTCAGTGTCTACAGTTTACCTTGGTTTCACTGAGCTTTGGGCTCCAGTGTCTACAGTTTACCTTGGTTTCACTGAGCTTTGGGCTCCAGTGTCTACAGTTTACCTTGGTTTCACTGAGCTTTGGGCTCCAGTGTCTACAGTTTACCTTGGTTTCACTGAGCTTTGGGCTGCAGTGTCTACAGTTTACCTTGGTTTCACTGAGCTTTGGGCTCCAGTGTCTACGGTTTACCTTGGTTTCACTGAGCTTTGGGCTCCAGTGTCTACAGTTTACCTTGGTTTCACTGAGCTTTGGGCTCCAGTGTCTACGGTTTACCTTGGTTTCACTGAGCTTTGGGCTGCAGTGTCTACGGTTTACCTTGGTTTCACTGAGCTTTGGGCTGCAGTGTCTACAGTTTACCTTGGTTTCACTGAGCTTTGGGCTCCAGTGTCTACAGTTTACCTTGGTTTCACTGAGCTTTGGGCTCCAGTGTCTACGGTTTACCTTGGTTTCACTGAGCTTTGGGCTGCAGTGTCTACGGTTTACCTTGGTTTCACACTGAGCTTTGGGCTGCAGTGTCTACGGTTTACCTTGGTTTCACTGAGCTTTGGGCTGCAGTGTCTACAGTTTACCTTGGTTTCACTGAGCTTTGGGCTCCAGTGTCTACAGTTTACCTTGGTTTCACTGAGCTTTGGGCTGCAGTGTCTACAGTTTACCTTGGTTTCACTGAGCTTTGGGCTCCAGTGTCTACAGTTTACCTTGGTTTCACTGAGCTTTGGGCTCCAGTGTCTACAGTTTACCTTGGTTTCACCGAGCTTTGGGCTGCAGTGTCTACGGTTGACCTTGGTTTCACCGAGCTTTGGGCTGCAGTGTCTACAGTTTACCTTGGTTTCACTGAGTTTTGGGCTCCAGTGTCTACAGTTTACCTTGGTTTCACTGAGCTTTGGGCTCCAGTGTCTACAGTTTACCTTGGTTTCACTGAGCTTTGGGCTCCAGTGTCTACGGTTTTCCTTGGTTTCACTGAGCTTTGGGCTCCAGTGTCTACGGTTTACCTTGGTTTCACTGAGCTTTGGGCTCCAGTGTCTACGGTTTACCTTGGTTTCACTGAGCTTTGGGCTGCAGTGTCTACGGTTTACCTTGGTTTCACTGAGCTTTGGGCTGTAGTGTCTACGGTTTACCTTGGTTTCACTGAGCTTTGGGCTCCAGTGTCTACGGTTTACCTTGGTTTCACTGAGCTTTGGGCTCCAGTGTCTACAGTTTACCTTGGTTTCACTGAGCTTTGGGCTGCAGTGTCTACAGTTTACCTTGGTTTCACTGAGCTTTGGGCTCCAGTGTCTACAGTTTACCTTGGTTTCACTGAGCTTTGGGCTCCAGTGTCTACAGTTTACCTTGGTTTCACTGAGCTTTGGGCTGCAGTGTCTACAGTTTACCTTGGTTTCACTGAGCTTTGGGCTCCAGTGTCTACGGTTTACCTTGGTTTCACTGAGCTTTGGGCTGCAGTGTCTACGGTTTACCTTGGTTTCACTGAGCTTTGGGCTCCAGTGTCTACGGTTTACCTTGGTTTCACTGAGCTTTGGGCTGCAGTGTCTACAGTTTACCTTGGTTTCACTGAGCTTTGGGCTGCAGTGTCTACGGTTTACCTTGGTTTCACTGAGCTTTGGGCTCCAGTGTCTACAGTTTACCTTGGTTTCACTGAGCTTTGGGCTCCAGTGTCTACAGTTTACCTTGGTTTTCACTGAGCTTTGGGCTGCAGTGTCTACAGTTTACCTTGGTTTCACTGAGCTTTGGGCTCCAGTGTCTACAGTTTACCTTGGTTTCACTGAGCTTTGGGCTGCAGTGTCTACGGTTTACCTTGGTTTCACTGAGCTTTGGGCTGCAGTGTCTACGGTTTACCTTGGTTTCACTGAGCTTTGGGCTCCAGTGTCTACGGTTTACCTTGGTTTCACTGAGCTTTGGGCTGCAGTGTCTACGGTTTACCTTGGTTTCACTGAGCTTTGGGCTGCAGTGTCTACGGTTTACCTTGGTTTCACTGAGCTTTGGGCTGCAGTGTCTACGGTTTACCTTGGTTTCACTGAGCTTTGGGCTGCAGTGTCTACAGTTTACCTTGGTTTCACTGAGCTTTGGGCTCCAGTGTCTACGGTTTTCCTTGGTTTCACTGAGCTTTGGGCTCCAGTGTCTACGGTTTACCTTGGTTTCACTGCGCTTTGGGCTGCAGTGTCTACGGTTTACCTTGGTTTCACTGAGCTTTGGGCTGCAGTGTCTACAGTTTACCTTGGTTTCACTGAGCTGGCTCCAGTGTCTACAGTT
>NW_027033870.1:0-6949 GCF_034236695.1 Oncorhynchus nerka | reverse complement strand
TGATATTAGAATTAGAATATTAGAATCCTAATATTCCTAAAGTGGAATCACAATTTTTGCTTTTATAATTTATTTACTGTGTTTCATATTAGTTTCTATTGGACAACATGTGCTTCAAAGTAGCAAGAATACATATAGGCCCAATACTAAGGGGCGGCAGCGTAGCCTAGTGGTTAGAGGGGAGGGGCGGCAGGTAGCCTAGTGGTTAGAGGGGAGGGGCGGCAGGTAGTCTAGTGGTTAGAGGGGAGGGGCGGCAGGTAGTCTAGTGGTTAGAGTGGAGGGGCGGCAGGTAGTCTAGTGGTTAGAGTGGAGGGGCGGCAGGTAGTCTAGTGGTTAGAGTGGAGGGGCGGCAGGTAGTCTAGTGGTTAGAGGGGAGGGGCGGCAGGTAGTCTAGTGGTTAGAGTGGAGGGGCGGCAGGTAGTCTAGTGGTTAGAGTGGAGGGGCGGCAGGTAGTCTAGTGGTTAGAGGGGAGGGGCGGCAGGTAGCCTAGTGGTTAGAGGAGGGGCGGCAGGTAGTCTAGTGGTTAGAGGGGAGGGGCGGCAGGTAGCCTAGTGGTTAGAGGGGAGGGGCGGCAGGGTAGCCTAGTGGTTAGAGGGGAGGGGCGGCAGGGTAGCCTAGTGGTTAGAGGGGTGGGGGGGCAGGGTAGCCTAGTGGTTAGAGGGGAGGGGCGGCAGGTAGCCTAGTGGTTAGAGGGGAGGGGCGGCAGGGTAGCCTAGTGGTTAGAGCGTTGGACTAATAACCGTAAGGTTGCGAGTTCAAACCCCCGAGCTGACAAGGTACAAATCTGTCGTTCTGCCCCTGAACAGGCAGTTAACCCCACTGTTCCTAGGCTGTCATTGAAAATAAGAATGTGTTCTTAACTGACTTGCCTGGTTAAATAAAGGTAAAAAAAAATAAAAAATACAGGCCAAATCTCAATCGATCATTTTCTTTCTCTGGTGCGCCTAAATTTTCGCGGCGCTTCTAACCTTTTGGACTACCAGTGCTACCAATGAATTTTATATTTTACAGCCCTGGATGGGGGATATATGGGGTGACAGGTAGCCTAGTGGTTAGAGGGGAGGGGCGGCAGGTAGCCTAGTGGTTAGAGGGGAGGGGCGGCAGGTAGCCTAGTGGTTAGAGGGGAGGGGCAGCAGGTAGCCTAGTTGTGTTAAGAGCGTTGGGCCAGTAACCAAAAGGTTGCTAGATCGAATCCCCGAGCTGACAAGGTAAAAGTCTGTCGTTCTGCCCCTGAACAAGGCAGTTAACCCCACTGTTCCTAGGTAGTCATTGTAAATAATAATTGGTTCTTAACCGACTTGCCTAGTTAAATAAATATCTATATTTACATCAATGGATAGGTAGACTCTAGCTTTCTCCTTTGTGTATCATCATGTATCGTTCTCAACTAACATCAAGGCGGCGCCGTTCTTGTAGGTTCATGCTCTACAACATCCGCAGAGTACGACCCTGCCTCACACAGGAAGCAGCGCAGGTCCTAATCCAGGCACTTGTCATCTCCCGTCTGGATTACTGCAACTCGCTGTTGGCTGGGCTCCCTGCCTGTGCCATTAAACCCCTACAACTCATCCAGAACGCTGCAGCCCGTCTGGTGTTCAACCTTCCCAAGTTCTCTCACGTCACCCCGCTCCTCCGCTCTCTCCACTGGCTTCCAGTTGAAGCTCGCATCCGCTACAAGACCATGGTGCTTGCCTACGGAGCTGTGAGGGGAACGGCACCTCAGTACCTCCAGGCTCTGATCAGGCCCTACACCCAAACAAGGGCACTGCGTTCATCCACCTCTGGCCTGCTCGCCTCCCTACCACTGAGGAAGTACAGTTCCCGCGCAGCCCAGTCAAAACTGTTCGCTGCTCTGGCCCCCAATGGTGGAACAAACTCCCTCACGACGCCAGGACAGCGGAGTCAATCACCACCTTCCGGAGACACCTGAAACCCCACCTCTTTCAGGAATACCTAGGATAGGATAAAGTAATCCTTCTCACCCCCCTTAAAAGATTTAGATGCACTATTGTAAAGTGGCTGTTCCACTGGATGTCATAAGGTGAACGCACCAATTTGTAAGTCGCTCTGGATAAGAGCGTCTGCTAAATGACTTAAATGTAAATGTAAATGTGGACACAATCATGAAGTGGAATGACATTTATTGGATATTTCAAACTTTTTAACAAATCAAAAACTGAAGAATTGGGCGTGCAAAATTATTCAGCCCCTTTACTTTCAGTGCAGCAAACTCTCTCCAGAAGTTCAGTGAGGATCTCTGAATGATCCAATGTTGACCTAAATGACTAATGATGATAAATACAATCCACCTGTGTGTAATCAAGTCTCCGTATAAATGCACCTGCACTGTGATAGTCTCAGAGGTCCGTTAAAAGCGCAGAGAGCATCATGAAGAACAAGGAACACACCAGGCAGGTCCGAGATACTGTTGTGAAGAAGTTTAAAGCCGGATTTGGATACAAAAAGATTTCCCAAGCTTTAAACATCCCAAGGAGCACTGTGCAAGCGATAATATTGAAATGGAAGGAGTATCAGACCACTGCAAATCTACCAAGACCTGGCCGTCCCTCTAAACTTTCAGCTCATACAAGGAGAAGACTGATCAGATGCAGCCAAGAGGCCCATGATCACTCTGGATGAACTGCAGAGATCTACAGCTGAGGTGGGAGACTCTGTCCATAGGACAACAATCAGTCGTATATTGCACAAATCTGGCCTTTATGGAAGAGTGGCAAGAAGAAAGCCATTTCTTAAAGATATCCATAAAAAGTGTCGTTTAAAGTTTGCCACATGCCACCTGGGAGACACACCAAACATGTGGAAGAAGGTGCTCTGGTCAGATGAAACCAAAATTGAACTTTTGGCAACAATGCAAAACGTTATGTTTGGCGTAAAAGCAACACAGCTCATCACCCTGAACACACCATCCCCACTGTCAAACATGGTGGTGGCAGCATCATGGTTTGGGCCTGCTTTTCTTCAGCAGGGACAGGGAAGATGGTTACAATTGATGGGAAGATGGATGGAGCCAAATACAGGACCATTCTGGAAGAAAACCTGATGGAGTCTCCAAAAGACCTGAGACTGGGACGGAGATTTGTCTTCCAACAAGACAATGATCCAAAACATAAAGCAAAATCTACAATGGAATGGTTCAAAAATAAACATATCCAGGTGTTAGAATGGCCAAGTCAAAGTCCAGACCTGAATCCAATCGAGAATCTGTGGAAAGAACTGAAAACTGCTGTTCACAAATGCTCTCCATCCAACCTCACTGAGCTCGAGCTGTTTTGCAAGGAGGGAATGGGAAAAAATTCAGTCTCTCGATGTGCAAAACTGATAGAGACATACCCCAAGCGACTTACAGCTGTAATCGCAGCAAAAGGTGGCGCTACAAAGTATTAACTTAAGGGGCTGAATAATTTTGCACGCCCAATTTTTCAGTTTTTGATTTGTTAAAAAAGTTTGAAATATCCAATAAATGTCGTTCCACTTCATGATTGTGTCCCACTTGTTGTTGATTCTTCTACAAAAAATACAGTTTATATCTTTATGTTTGAAGCCTGAAATGTGGCAAAAGGTCGCAAAGTTCAAAGGGGGCCGAATACTTTGCATAAGGCACTGTAGCTAGCCTGGCGTATCATTGCCCATGAAAGTTAAGCTAATCAGCAGGTATTTTAGCTGAGGTAGCCTAGGACAACTAACATTTGAAGTGTTATTGCTGACAGAATCCTAGACCATTTAGACAAGGTAACATGAAAAGGATGGCAAAGAGGATGGTGTTTCTCTACAAGTAGGGAGTCAACATGTTTGTCCTTGCATGCACAGACACATACCACACACACAGAGAAATAAGTACTATGAACAACCACATATTTAGCTTACGTTGATTGGACTAAATCATTTTTGTTATCTTTAGTTGTCACTGTATTAGACTAAGCATAGGTGATTGGATGATGTTGAAGTTGAAATGATGCTGGAATAGTGGGGGCAGCTCCTGTTTTAGGGTTTTTTTTGCGACTTGAGGGAACTCTCTGTGGTTCCTAACCAATAGTTGTTTAGTAGTCCGAAAATGTCAGCAACATTATATTGTTTGACCATGCTGTAGGTCATGTGATTGGACAATACCGACAGATGTTGATCTCAGTTTTGTAATGAAACAAATGTGTGGTTGAATTTTATTATGCCACTGTCTTCTCATTGTCTCGGCCTTAGGCCTATATATCACGGTGTCAAGGCATATGAACTTACAGGTTATGAGCAAACTGTAACGGAGACACTGGGAGGCGGAAAGCAGGTGGTGAATTTAATAGTACAAGAACCATGAAAAGAAACAAAACAAGAGTAGCCTCTGGATATGAAACACATAACCAATACTGCCTTGGGAACGGAACTAAGGGAGTGACAGATATGGTGGAGGTAATTAGTGACGTGATGGAGGCCAGGTGTGCCTCATAATGAGGTGCAGGTGCGCGAAGCTTGATGTTGCCAGGCATGCGTAATGATGATTACCTGTGCCAGTGGTTAATTTGGGGGATTGGTTTCCCTGGTGATTTTACCCACATCGCTACTGGACTGAACTCCGTACTTCCCTCTCTGAGCCACCCTGGAATCCTTCTCTATACTAACACCTGAACAAACGGTGCTCGCCTAATGTCAGAGAAAATGTATTATGCCACACACTTTCCTACCTACTGTGACACAGCTGAACAAAAACATCAACTCCACGGTTGACCATGTCAAGAGACAATTCGCCACTGATCCCAAGGGAAATTAGTATTTTTGTTTTGCAAAAAACTCCCTTTGAAATTAAGCCACTTTTTGACCATTCTCTCTTTCTCATTGCCTATGTTGAGCTCCAATTGCTCCCTAGGGAAAATCATTTGTACCATATTTAGCAATTTGTACCTTAAAAATTATGAGTGTGCTGAGGATGTATGCAGCTTGGCTAAGCAGAGTGGCAGTCTGGCGCTAAATACTTGGCTAATCAGTGGCATCACTTGCTCTGAGACCTTGAAGTAGTAGTTCCCCTTGCTCTGCAAGGGCCGCGGCTTTGTGGAGCGATGGGTAACGATGCTTCGTGGGTGACTGTTGTTGATGTGTGCAGAGGGTCCCTGGTTCGCGCCAGGGTATGGGCGAGGGGACGGTCTAAAGTTATACTGTTACATTTAAGTCATTTAGCAGACGCTCTTATCCAGAGCGACTTACAAATTGGTGCATTCACCTTATGACCTCCAGTGGAACAGTAGTGCATCTAAATATTTTCAGGGGAGGGGTGAGAGGGATTACTTTATCCTATCCTAGGTATTCCTTAAAGAGGTGGGGTTTCAGGTGTCTCCGGAAGGTGGTGATTGACTCCGCTGTCCTGGCGTCGTGAGGGAGTTTGTTCCACCATTGGGGGCCAGAGCAGCGAACAGTTTTGACTGGGCTGAGCGGGAACTGTACTTCCTCAGTGGTAGGGAGGAGCAGGCCAGAGGTGGATGAACGCAGTGCCCTTGTTTGGGTGTAGGGCCTGATCAGAGCCTGGAGGTACTGAGGTGCCGTTCCCTCACAGCTCCGTAGGCAAGCACCATGGTCTTGTAGCGGATGCGAGCTTCAACTGGAAGCCAGTGGAGGGAGCGGAGGAGCGGGTGACGTGAGAGAACTTGGGAAGGTTGAACACCAGACGGGCTGCGGCGTTCTGGATGAGTTGTAGGGGTTTAATGGCACAGGCAGGAGCCCAGCCAACAGCGAGTTGCAGTAATCCAGACGGGAGATGACAAGTGCCTGGATTAGGACCTGCGCCGCTTCCTGTGTGAGGCAGGGTCGTACTCTGCGGATGTTGTAGAGCATGAACCTACAGGAACGGGCCACCGCCTTGATGTTAGTTGAGAACGACAGGGTGTTGTCCAGGATCACGCCAAGGTTCTTAGCGCTCTGGGAGGAGGACACAATGGAGTTGTCAACCGTGATGGCGAGATCATGGAACGGGCAGTCCTTTCCCCGGGAGGAAGAGCAGTTCCGTCTTGCCGAGGTTCAGCTTGAGGTGGTGATCCGTCATCCACACGGATATGTCTGCCAGACATGCAGAGATGCGATTCGCCACCTGGTCATCAGAAGGGGGAAAGGAGAAGATTAATTGTGTGTCGTCTGCATAGCAATGATAGGAGAGACCATGTGAGGTTATGACAGAGCCAAGTGACTTGGTGTATAGCGAGAATAGGAGAGGGCCTAGAACAGAGCCCTGGGGGACACCAGTGGTGAGAGCACGTGGTGTGGAGACGGATTCTCGCCACGCCACCTGGTAGGAGCGACCTGTCAGGTAGGACGCAATCCAAGCGTGGGCCGCGCCGGAGATGCCCAACTCGGAGAGGGTGGAGAGGAGGATCTGATGGTTCACAGTATCGAAGGCAGCCGATAGGTCTAGAAGGATGAGAGCAGAGGAGAGAGAGTTAGCTTTGAGCAGCGGAGCGCCTCCGTGATACAGAGAAGAGCAGTCTCAGTTGAATGACTAGTCTTGAAACCTGACTGATTTGGATCAAGAAGGTCATTCTGAGAGAGATAGCGGGAGAGCTGGCCAAGGACGGCACGTTCAAGAGTTTTGGAGAGAAAAGAAAGAAGGGATACTGGTCTGTAGTTGTTGACATCGGAGGGATCGAGTGTAGGTTTTTTCAGAAGGGTGCAACTCTCGCTCTCTTGAAGACGGAAGGGACGTAGCCAGCGGTCAGGGATGAGTTGATGAGCGAGGTGAGGTAAGGGAGGAGGTCTCCGGAAATGGTCTGGAGAAGAGAGGAGGGGATAGGGTCAAGCGGGCAGGTTGTAGGGCGGCCGGCCGTCACAAGACGCGAGATTTCATCTGGAGAGAGAGGGAGAAAGAGGTCAGAGCACAGGGTAGGGCAGTGTGAGCAGAACCAGCGGTGTCGTTTGACTTAGCAAACGAGGATCGGATGTCGTCGACCTTCTTTTCAAA
>NW_027033869.1:0-6945 GCF_034236695.1 Oncorhynchus nerka | reverse complement strand
CGTAGTAGATGGTTGATTCCAGTACTGTAGGACCATCCTCCTCCAATCCTCTTCCGCTGTGGTTCATCCAGTAGTAGGACCCTCCTCCTCCAATCCTCTTTCCCCTGTGGTCCATCCAGTAGTGTAGGACCCTCTCCTCCAATCCTCCTTCTGCTGTGGTTCATCCATAGTGTAGGATCTCCTCCTCCTCCAATCCTCTTTCTGCTGTGGTTCATACAGTAGTGTAGGACCCTCCTCCTCCAATCCTCTTTCCCCTGTGGTCCATCCAGTACTGTAGGACCCTCCTCCTCCAATCCTCTTTCCCCTGTGGTCCATCCAGTAGTGTAGGACCCTCCTCCTCCAATCCTCTTTCTGCTGTGGTTCATCCAGTACTGTAGGACCGTCCTCCTCCAATCCTCTTTCTGCTGTGGTCCATCCAGTAGTGTAGACCCTCCTCCTCCAATCCTCTTCTGCTGTGGTCCATCCAGTAGTGTAGGACCCTCCCTCCTCCAATCCTCTCTTTCTGCTGTGGTCCATCCAGTAGTGTAGGACCCTCCTCCTCCAATCCTCTTCCGCTGTGGTCCATCCAGTAGTGTAGGACCCTCCTCCTCCAATCCTCTTTCCCCTGTGGTCCATCCAGTAGTGTAGGACCCTCCTCCTCCAATCCTCTTTCCGCTGTGGTTCATCCAGTAGTGTAGGACCCTCCTCCTCCAATCCTCTTTCCCCTGTGGTCCATCCAGTACTGTAGGACCCTCCTCCTCCAATCCTCTTTCTGCTGTGGTTCATCCAGTAGTGTAGGACCCTCCTCCTCCAATCCTCTTTCTGCTGTGGTCCATCCAGTAGTGTAGGACCCTCCTCCTCCAATCCTCTTTCTGCTGTGGTTCATCCAGTAGTGTAGGACCCTCCTCCTCCAATCCTCTTTCCGCTGTGGTCCATCCAGTAGTGTAGGACCCTCCTCCTCCAATCCTCTTTCTGCTGTGGTCCATCCAGTAGTGTAGGACCCTCCTCCAATCCTCTTTCCCCTGTGGTCCATACAGTACTGTAGGACCCTCCTCCTCCAATCCTCTTTCTGCTGTGGTTCATACAGTAGTGTAGGACCCTCCTCCAATCCTCTTTCCCCTGTGGTCCATCCAGTAGTGTAGGACCCTCCTCCTCCAATCCTCTTTCTGCTGTGGTCCATACAGTAGTGTAGGACCCTCCTCCTCCAATCCTCTTTCTGCTGTGGTCCATCCAGTAGTGTAGGACCCTCCTCCAATCCTCTTTCCCCTGTGGTCCATCCAGTACTGTAGGACCCTCCTCCTCCAATCCTCTTTCTGCTGTGGTCCATCCAGTACTGTAGGACCCTCCTCCTCCAATCCTCTTTCTGCTGTGGTTCATCCAGTAGTGTAGGACCCTCCTCCTCCAATCCTCTTTCCACTGTGGTCCATCCAGTACTGTAGGACCCTCCTCCTCCAATCCTCTTTCCGCTGTGGTTCATCCAGTACTGTAGGACCCTCCTCCTCCAATCCTCTTTCCGCTGTGGTTCATACAGTAGTGTAGGACCCTCCTCCAATCCTCTTTCCCCTGTGGTCCATCCAGTAGTGTAGGACCCTCCTCCTCCAATCCTCTTTCTGCTGTGGTCCATCCAGTACTGTAGGACCCTCCTCCTCCAATCCTCTTTCTGCTGTGGTTCATACAGTAGTGTAGGACCCTCCTCCTCCAATCCTCTTTCCACTGTGGTCCATCCAGTAGTGTAGGACCCTCCTCCTCCAATCCTCTTTCCGCTGTGGTTCATCCAGTACTGTAGGACCCTCCTCCTCCAATCCTCTTTCCGCTGTGGTTCATCCAGTAGTGTAGGACCCTCCTCCAATCCTCTTTCCCCTGTGGTCCATCCAGTACTGTAGGACCCTCCTCCTCCAATCCTCTTTCCGCTGTGGTTCATCCAGTAGTGTAGGACCCTCCTCCTCCAATCCTCTTTCCGCTGTGGTTCATCCAGTAGTGTAGGACCCTCCTCCTCCAATCCTCTTTCTGCTGTGGTCCATCCAGTAGTGTAGGACCCTCCTCCTCCAATCCTCTTCTGGCCGCGCAGAGAAAGGTGTCATTGTGCCGGGCGCCATGCGTAATCAACACATAAACAGCTGATATTACTCGTCGCTCATTTTCAAAACTTCCACCAGAGTGTTTTCCCTCGGGTTCTTGGATTGGATTGGATGGAGGGGTGGGGGTGGGGGGTCACAGATGGTTAGACAGAATGTTCCCGTCATCGGGGGTGGGGGTGGGGGGGGGGGGGGGAATCCTTCAGTCTGTGATGTCACATCCTGTCTTGTTTTGTAAACGGTTTAGGGAACATATTGGAACGTGGAGATTTTGGAAGGCTCCTGCAACAGAATGTTTGTGGTCCTGTACTGTTGGTGTTGAAATAGAACAGGCCAATCAATGGCCTCTTGAGCTGAAATGACGTTAGTCGTCTGTGATTGGTGGAGACACAGAGGTACATGTTGTCATCGATGTAACAAATGTGATAATGCGTGTCGTGTGAAGTTCCATTTCCCATTGGGCATCGCCACGGTAACAAGCTAAAACCACATAGACGTCCTTTGTTTCATTGGGTCTTGTGTAAGGCATTCGATTTCTAAGGTCTTTTTTTATACCCTGTCTAATATTACCCGAGTGAGTCTCACGACTGGAAGCTAAACTACAGAGGATATTTTTCCCCCATTATCCCTGGCTTCAACATGTCTCCTCCTGTACCTTCTGTATCAGGCTCCTTGGCTTCAACATGTCTCCTCCTGTACCTTCAGTATCAGTCTCCCTGGCTTCAACATGTCTCCTCCTGTACCTTCAGTATCAGCCTCCCTGGCTTCAACATGTCTCCTCCTGTACCTTCAGTATCAGGCTCCCTGGCTTCAACATGTCTCCTCCTGTTCTTCAGTATCAGTCTCCTTGGCTTCAACATGTCTCCTCCTGTACCTTCAGTATCAGTCTCCCTGGCTTCAACATGTCTCCTCCTGTACCTTCAGTATCAGTCTCCCTGGCTTCAACATGTCTCCTCCTGTACCTTCAGTATCAGTCTCCCTGGCTTCCTTCCTGCTCATATTAAGCTTTTCCAGAGTATCTCAATGTAGTTAAGATTACTGAGATTACTGAGGTTACTGAGATTACTGTGATTACGGAGATTACTGAGGTTACTGAGATTACTGTGATTACTGAGATTACTGAGGTTACTGAGATTACTGAGATTACTGACGTTACTGAGATTACTGAGATTACTGAGATTACTGCGATTACTGAGATTACTGAGGTTACTGAGATTACTGAGATTACTGAGATTACTGCGATTACTGTGATTACTGTGATTACTGAGATTACCGAGGTTACTGAGATTACTTTGATTACTGCGATTACTGCGATTACTGAGATTACTGAGATTACTGACGTTACTGAGATTACTGAGATTACTGTGATCACTGCGATTACTGAGATTACGGAGATCACTGAGATGACTGATATTACTGAGGTTACTGAGATCACTGAGATTACTGAGATTAATGAGATCACTGAGATTACTGCGATTACTGTGATTACTGAGATTACGGAGATTACTGAGGTTACTGTGATTACTGCGATTACTGAGGCATGCAGAGAGACGACGCGCTAGCAGGATGCAGAAGTATTCATCATTCCCCATGGTACTGTGTTACTGAGATTACTGCGATTACTGAGGCATGCAGAGAGACGACGCGCTAGCAGGATGCAGAAGTATTCATCATTCCCCCATGGTACTGTGTTACTGTGATTACTGAGGCATGCAGAGAGACGACGCGCTAGCAGGATGCAGAAGTATTCATCATTCCCCCATGGTACTGTGTTACTGTGATTACTGCGATTACTGAGGCATGCAGAGAGACGACGCGCTAGCAGGATGCAGAAGTATTCATCATTCCCCATGGTACTGTGTTACTGAGATTACTGCGATTACTGAGATTACGGAGATTACTGAAATTACTGAGATCACTGAGATGACTGATATTACTGAGGTTACTGAGATCACTGAGATTACTGAGATTACTGAGATTAATGAGATCACTGAGATTACTGCGATTACTGTGATTACGGAGATTACGGAGATTACTGAGGTTACTGTGATTACTGCGATTACTGAGGCATGCAGAGAGACGACGCGCTAGCAGGATGCAGAAGTATTCATCATTCCCCATGGTACTGTGTTACTGAGATTACTGCGATTACTGAGGCATGCAGAGAGACGACGCGCTAGCAGGATGCAGAAGTATTCATCATTCCCCCATGGTACTGTGTTACTGTGATTACTGAGGCATGCAGAGAGACGACGCGCTAGCAGGATGCAGAAGTATTCATCATTCCCCCATGGTACTGTGTTACTGTGATTACTGCGATTACTGAGGCATGCAGAGAGACGACGCGCTAGCAGGATGCAGAAGTATTCATCATTCCCCCATGGTACTGTGTTACTGAGATTACTGCGATTACTGAGGCATGCAGAGAGACGACGCGCTAGCAGGATGCAGAAGTATTCATCATTCCCCCATGGTACTGTGTTACTGTGATTACTGAGGCATGCAGAGAGACGACGCGCTAGCAGGATGCAGAAGTATTCATCATTCCCCCATGGTACTGTGTTACTGTGATTACTGCGATTACTGAGGCATGCAGAGAGACGACGCGCTAGCAGGATGCAGAAGTATTCATCATTCCCCCATGGTACTGTGTTACTGTGATTACTGAGGCATGCAGAGAGACGACGCGCTAGCAGGATGCAGAAGTATTCATCATTCCCCCATGGTACTGTGTTACTGTGATTACTGAGGCATGCAGAGAGACGACGCGCTAGCAGGATGCAGAAGTATTCATCATTCCCCCATGGTACTGTGTTACTGTGATTACTGAGGCATGCAGAGAGACGACGCTAGCAGGATGCAGAAGTATTCATCATTCCCCATGGTACTGTGTTACTGTGATTACTGAGGCATGCAGAGAGACGACGCGCTAGCAGGATGCAGAAGTATTCATCATTCCCCCATGGTACTGTGTTACTGTGATTACTGAGGCATGCAGAGAGACGACGCGCTAGCAGGATGCAGAAGTATTCATCATTCCCCCATGGTACTGTGTTACTGTGATTACTGAGGCATGCAGAGAGACGACGCGCTAGCAGGATACAGAAGTATTCATCATTCCCCCATGGTGCCAATAGTCCCCGTTTATATTGATATTTTACTTGGCAAACATATACGTACGCAGACTCTCACACACACACACACACACACATACATACGCACACACACACACACTCACACACACACACACACACATACATACGCACACACACACACACTCACACACACATACACACACATGCACACACATATACACAATGCCCGCACGCACACACACACACACACACACACACACACACACACACACACACACACACACACACACACACACACACACACACACACACACACACACACACACACAAACAGGGGTTTTATAATAGAGAGACAGAGAGAGAGAGACGCAGAGAGAGACATTAACAACCAGTAGATTAGGGTCCAGAACCAGTAGATGAGGGTCCAGAACCAGTAGATGAGGGTGCAGAACCAGTAGATTAGGGTCCTTGAGCATCATTAACACCCAGCAGTAGATTAGGGTCCAAAACCAGTAGATTAGGGTCCAGAACCAGTAGATTAGGGCCCAGAACCAGTAGATTAGGGTCCAGAATGTGTAGATTAGGGTCCAGAACCTGTAGATTAGGGCCCAGAACCAGTAGATTAGAGTAATTGAGCATCATTGACACCCACCAGTAGATTAGGGTCCAAAACCAGTAGATTAGAGTCCAGAACCAGTAGATTAGGGTCCAGGACCAGTGGATTAGGGTCCTTGAGCATCATTGACACCCAGCAGTAGATTTGGGTCCTTGAGAATCATTGACACCCAGCAGTAGATTAGGGTCCAAAACCAGTAGATGAGGGTCCAGAACCAGTAGATGAGGGTGCAGAACCAGTAGATTAGGGTCCTTGAGAATCATTAACACCCAGCAGTAGATTAGGATCCAGCACCAGTAGATTAGGGTCCAGAACCAGTAGATTAGGGTGCAGAACCAGTAGATTAGGGTCCAGTACCAGTAGATTAGGATCCATAACCAGTATATTAAAACCAGTAGATTAAATTAGGGTCCAGAACCAGTAGATTAGGGTCCAGAACCAGTAGATTAGGGTCCTTGAGCATCATTAACACCCAGCAGTAGATTAGGGTCCAAAACCAGTAGATTAGGGTCCAGAACCAGTAGATTAGGGCCCAGAACCAGTAGATTAGGTTCCAGAACCAGTAGATTAGGGTCCAGAACCTGTAGATTAGGGTCCAGAATGTGTAGATTAGGGTCCAGAACCTGTAGATTAGGGCCCAGAACCAGTAGATTAGGGTCCAGAACCTGTAGATTAGGGCCCAGAACCAGTAGATTAGGTTCCAGAACCAGTAGATTAGGGCCCAGAACAAGTAGATTAGGGTCCAGAACCAGTCGATTAGGGTCCAGAACCAGTAGATTAGAGTAATTGAGCATCATTGACACCCACCAGTAGATTAGGGTCCAAAACCAGTAGATTAGAGTCCAGAACCAGTAGATTAGGGTCCAGGACCAGTGGATTAGGGTCCTTGAGCATCATTGACACCCAGCAGTAGATTTGGGTCCTTGAGAATCATTGACACCCAGCAGTAGATTAGGGTCCAAAACCAGTAGATGAGGGTCCAGAACCAGTAGATGAGGGTGCAGAACCAGTAGATTAGGGTCCTTGAGAATCATTAACACCCAGCAGTAGATTAGGATCCAGAACCAGTAGATTAGGGTCCAGAACCAGTAGATTAGGGTCCAGTACCAGTAGATTAGGATCCATAACCAGTATATTAAAACCAGTAGATTAAATTAGGGTCCAGAACCAGTAGATTAGG
>NW_027033868.1:0-6945 GCF_034236695.1 Oncorhynchus nerka | reverse complement strand
TGACTGAACTCACTGCTACAGATCAATCGACTGTCTGAACTCTCTACTACAGATCAATAGACTGTCTGACTGAACTCACTGCTACAGATCAAGACTGTCTGACTGAACTCACTGCTACAGATCAATAGACTGTCTGACTGGAACTCACTGCTGCAGATCAATACTGTCTCTCTGACTGAACTCACTGCTACAGATCAATCGACTGTCTAGACTCTCTACTACAGATCAATAGACTGTCTGACTGAACTCTAGATACAGATCAAGACTGTCTGACTGAACTCACTACTACAGATCAATAGACTGTCTGACTGAACTCACTGCTACAGATCAATCGACTGTCTGACTCTAGATCAAAGTAGACTGCTCTGAACTCTCTACTACAGATCAATAGACTGTCTGACTGGAACTCACTGCTACAGATCAATAGACTGTCTGAACTCACTACTACAGATCAATAGACTGTCTCTGAACTCACTGCTACAGATCAATAGATACTGTCTGAACTCTCTACTACAGATCAATAGACTGTCTAATTGACTGAACTCACTACTACAGATCAATAGACTGTCCGACTGAACTCACTGCTACAGATCAATAGACTGTCTCAGACTCACCTACAGACTAGACTGTCTGAACTCACAGATCAATAGACTGTCTGACTGGAACTCACTATTACAGATCAATAGACTGACTGAACTCACTACTACAGATCAATAGACTGTCTGACTCACTGCTACAGATCAATAGACTGTCTGACTGAACTCACTGCTACAGATCAATAGACTGTCTGAACTCCCTCGATCAGATCAATAGACTGAGTGAACTCACTGCTACACAGACTATAGACTGTCCGTCTGACTGAACTCACTGCTACAGATCAATAAACTGTCTCTCTCTGACTAGAACTCACTGCTACAGATCAATCGACTGTCTGAACTCTCTACTACAGATCAATAGACTGTCTTAACTCACTGCTAAACAGATCAATAAACTGTCTGACTGATCAATATACTCAACTGCTACAGATCAATAGACTGTCTGACTGAACTACAGATCACTACCTACAGAGATCAATACTGTCTCTCTGACTGAACTCACTGCTACAGATCAAGACTCGACTGTCTGAACTCTCTACTACAGATCAATAGACTGTCTGACTGAACTCACTGCACAGATCAATAGACTGTCCGACTCTCTACTACAGATCAAGACTGTCTGAACTCTGATCAATAGACTGTCTGAACTCACTGCTACAGATCAATAGACTGTCTGAACTCTCTACTCAGATCAATAGACTGTCTGGCTGACTCACTGCTACAGATCAATAAACTGTCTGAACTCTCTACTACAGATCAATATACTGTCTGTCTGAACTCACTGCTACAGATCAATACTGACTGTCTGACTGAACTCACTGCTACAGATCAATAGACTGTCTGACTCTCTGCTACAGATCAATAGACTGTCTGACTGAACTCACTGCTACAGATCAATGAACTCTCTCTACAGATCAATAGACTGTCTGAACTCTCTACTCAATAGAACTCAATCAATAGACTGTCTGAACTCACTGCACAGATCAATACTGTCTGAACTCTACTACAGATCAATAGACTGTCTGACTGAACTCAACTACAGATCAATAGACTGTCTGACTGAACTCACTGCTACAGATCAATAGACTGTCTGAACTCACTGCTACAGATCAATAGACTGAACTCACTACAGATCAATGGGTCTGACTGAACTCACTGCTACAGATCAATAGACTGTCACTGCTGATCAATGACTGTCTGACTCACTGCTACACAGATCAATAGACTGTCTGACTGAACTCAATGCTACAGATCAATAGACTGAGTCTGAACTCACTGCTACAGATCAATAGACTGCCTGAACTCTCTACTACAGATCAATAGACTGTCTGACTGAACTCACTGCTACTACAGATCAAGACTGTCTGACTGAACTCACTGCTACAGATCAATAGACTGTCTGACTGAACTCACTGCTACAGATCAATACTGTCTGTCTGACTGAACTCAATGCTACAGATCAATAGACTGTCTGACTGAACTCACTGCTACAGATCAATAGACTGTGAACTCACTGCTACAATCACTGAACTCACTGCTACAGATCAATAGCTACAGATCAATCGCCCTGAACTCTCTACTACAGATCAATAGACTGTCTGACTGAACTCACTGCTACAGATCAATAGACTGTCTGACTGAACTCTCAATACTGTCTTGACAGATCAATAGACTGTCTGAACTCACTACAGATCAATGATCAATAGATCAATGACTGAACTCACTACACTGTCTGAGACTACAATAGACTGTCTGACTGATCAATGCTACAGATCAATAGACTGTCTGACTGAACTCACTGCTACAGATCAATCACTGACAATGACTCTGAACTCACTACTACAGATCAATAGACTGTCTGACTGAACTCACCACTACAGATCAACAGACTGTCTGACTGAACTCACTGCTATAGATCAGTAGACTGTCTGAACTCTCTACTACAGATCAATAGACTGTCTGACTGAACTCACTGCTACAGATCAATAGACTGTCTGAACTCACTGAACTCAATGCTACAGATCAATAGATGAACTCACTGCTACAGATCAATAGACTGTCTGAACTCACTACTATAGATCAATAGACTGTCTGAACTCACTGCTACAGATCAATAGACTGTCTGAACTCACTGCTACAGATCAATAGACTGTCTGAACTCAATGCTACAGATCAATAGACTGTCGAAATCTCTACTACACTGCTACAGATCAATAGACTGTCTGAACTCACTACGATAGATAGACTGAGTGAACTCTCTACTACAGATCAATAGACTGTCTGACTGAACTCACTGCTACGGATCAATAAACTGTCTGAACTCTCTACTACAGATCAATATACTGTCTGAACTCACTGCTACAGATCAATAGACTGTTTGACTGAACTCACTACTACAGATCAATAGACTGTCTGAACTCACTACTACAGATCAATAGACTGTCTGAACTCACTGCTATAGATCAGTAGACTGTCTGAACTCTCTACTACAGATCAATAGACTGTCTGACTGAACTCACTGCTACAGATCAATAGACTGTCTGAACTCACTGCTACAGATCAATAGACTGTCTGAACTCACTGATCAATAGACTGTCTGAACTCACTACTATAGATCAATAGACTGTCTGAACTCACTGCTACAGATCAATAGACTGTCTGAACTCACTGCTACAGATCAATAGACTGTCTGAACTCAATGCTACAGATCAATAGACTGTCCGAAATCTCTACTACAGATCAATAGACTGTCTGAACTCACTACGATAGATAGACTGAGTGAACTCTCTACTACAGATCAATAGACTGTCTGACTGAACTCACTGCTACGGATCAATAAACTGTCTGAACTCTCTACTACAGATCAATATACTGTCTGAACTCACTGCTACAGATCAATAGACTGTTTGACTGAACTCACTACTACAGATCAATAGACTGTCTGAACTCACTACTACAGATCAATAGACTGTCTGAACTCACCGCTACAGATCAATAGACTGCCTGAACTCACTGCTACAGATCAATAGACTGTCTGAACTCACTGCTACAGATCAATAGACTCTGACTGAACTCACTACTACAGATCAATAGACTGATGAACTCTCTACTACAGATCAATAGACTGTCTGAACTCACTACTATAGATCAAGACTGTCTGACTGAACTCACTGCTACAGATCAATAGACTGTCTGAACTCACTGCTACAGATCAATAGACTGTCTGAACTCTCTACTACAGATCAATCGACTGTCTGAACTCTCTACTATAGATCAATAGACTGAGACTGAACTCACTGCTACACAGACTGTAGACTGACTGAACTCACTGCTACAGATCAATACTGTCTGAACTCTGACGAAATAGACTCTGGCTGCTACAGATCAATAGACTGTCTGAACTCTCTACTACAGATCAATAGACTGTCTGACTGAACTCACTGCTATAGATCAGTAGACTGTCTGAACTCTCTACTACAGATCAATAGACTGTCTGACTGAACTCACTGCTACAGATCAATAGACTGTCTGAACTCACTGCTACAGATCAATAGAGACTGTCTGAAAATGCTGGACAATACTGTCAGATCAATAGACAATAGTCTGACTGAACTCACTGCTACAGATCAATAGACTGTTCTGAACTCACTGCTACAGATCAATACTGACTCTCTGAGACTGCTACAGATCAATGACTGAACTCAATGCTACAGATCAATAGACTGTCCGACTGGGAATCTGACTGACTGCTACAGATCAATAGACTGTCTGAACTCTTTCACTGCTAGACAGATCAATACTGAGTCTGACTGAACCACTGCTACAGAAATCGACTGTAGACTCTCTGAACTCACAGATCAATAGACTGTCTGACTGAACTCACTGCTACAGATCAATACTGTCCTCCTGATCACTGCTACAGATCAATCGACTGTCTGAACTCTCTACTACAGATCAATAGACTGTCTGAACTCACTGCTACAGATCAATAGACTGTCTGACTGAACTCTACTACAGACTGACTGTCTGAACTCACTGCACAGATCAATAGTCCTCTGACTGAACTCACTGCTACAGATCAATGACTGAACTCACTACAGATCAATAGACTGGAGTCTGTCTGACTGAACAGACAATAGACCACTGAACTCACTGCAGATCAATAGTCTGAACTCTGATCTGAACTGACTGCTACAGATCAATAGACTGTCTGACTGAACTCACTACTACAGATCAATAGACTGTCCGACTGAACTCACTGCTACAGATCAATAGACTGTCTGGAACTCTCTACTACAGATCAATCAGACTGTCTAGACTGAACTCACTGCTACAGATCAATAGACTGTCTGAACTCTCTACTACAGATCAATAGACTGTCTGAACTGACTCACTACTATAGATCAATAGACTGTCTGAACTCACTGCTACAGATCAATAGACTGTCTGACTGAACTCACTGCTACAGATCAATAGACTGTCTGAACTCACTATTACAGATCAATAGACTGCCTGAACTCTCTACTACAGATCAATAGACTGTTTGACTGAACTCACTGCTACAGATCAATAGACTGACTGAACTCTCTACTACAGATCAATAGACTGTCTGAACTCACTACGATAGATCAATAGACTGTCTGACTGAACTCACTACTACAGATCAATAGACTGTCTGACTGAACTCAATGCTACAGATCAATACGGTCTCTCTGACTGAACTCACTGCTACAGATCAATCGACTGTCTGAACTCTCTACTACAGGTCAATAGACTGTCTGACTGAACTCACCACTACAGATCAACAGACTGTCTGACTGAACTCTCTACTACAGATCAATAGACTGTCTGACTGAACTCACTGCTACAGATCAATAGACTGTCTGAACTCACTGCTACAGATCAATAGACTGTCTGAACTCACTACTATAGATCAATAGACTGTCTGAACTCACTGCTACAGATCAATAGACTGTCTGAACTCACTGCTACAGATCAATAGACTGACCGAACTCACTACTACAGATCAATAGACTGTCTGACTGAATCTCTGCTACAGATCAATAGACTGTCCTGTCACTGATAGATAGACTGTCTCTCTATTACAGATCAATAGACTGTCTGACTGAACTCACTGCTACTACAGATCAATAGACTCTTCAATGACTGAACTCACTGCTACAGATCAATAGACTGTTTGACTGAACTCACTACTACAGATCAATAGACTGAGTGAACTCACTACTACAGATCAATAGACTGTCTGAACTCACTGAACTCAGTAGACTGTCTACAGATCAATAGACTGTCTGACTGAACTCACTGCTACAGATCAATAGACTGTCTGGAACTCACTGCTACAGATCAATAGACTGTCTCTACTGAACTCACTGCTACAGATCAATCGACTGTCTGAACTCACTACTACAGATCAATAGATTGTCTGACTGAACTGCAGATCAATAGACTACAGATCAATAGACTGTCTGAACTGAACTCACTAGCTACAGATCAACTCTCTACTACAGATCAATTGTCTGACTGAACTCACTGCTACAGATCAATAAACTGTCTGAACTCTCTACTACAGATCAATAGACTGTCTACCTGAACTCACTGCCAGATCAATAGACTGTTTGACTGAACTCACTACTACAGATCAATAGACCGTGAACTCACTACTACAGATCAATAGACTGTCTGAACTCCGACTGAACTGCACTCTGCTACAGATCAATAGACTGTCTGAACTCACTGCTACAGATCAATAGACTGTCTGACTGAACTCACTACTACAGATCAATAGACTGTCTGACTCTCTACAGATCAATGACTGTCACAGATCACTACTATAGATCAATAGACTGGAACTCACTGCTACAGATCAGTAGACTGTCTGGAACTCACTGCTACAGATCAATAGACTGACTGAACTCTCTACTACAGATCAATGGGCTGTAGAACTCACTCGATAGATCAATAGACTGGTGAACTCACTGCATCCAGAACTCACTCAATGCTACAGATCAATACTGTTTGACTGAACTCACTGCTACAGATCAATCGACTGTCTGAACTCTCTACTACAGATCAATAGACTGTCTGACTGAACTCACTGCTACACAGACAACAGACTGCTCCGCTCTCTGACAGATCAACCTCACTGCTACAGATCAACTACTGTCAATCTGTCTGACTGAACTCACTGCTATAGATCATTAGACTGTCTGAACTCTCTACTACAGATCAATAGACTGTCTGACTGAACTCACTGCTACAGATCAATAGACTGTCTGAACTCACTGCCACAGATCAATAGACTCTCTGAACTCACTGCTACAGATCAATA
>NW_027033867.1:0-6942 GCF_034236695.1 Oncorhynchus nerka | reverse complement strand
CTCAGCTCCTGAAGCTAGCTGTGTCAATGTGTCATTCTGCATGTACAGTACAGTGCGTTTTTTTTTGTATGTTGTGTGTGTGTTCTTGCACGTATGTAGTGTGTGTGTGTGTGTGTGTGTGTGTGTGTCTATATGGGTGATTAATTGTAAGTGACGGCTAGCTGATGTCACTCCCTCTCACTGTCACGTATGTAGTGTGTGTGTGTGTGTGTGTGTGTCTATATGGGTGATTGATTGTAAGTGACGGCTAGCTGATGTCACTCCCTCTCACTGTCACTAGTGTTTGAGGAGGTTTGATGTCATAATAGTGTGAACAGACATGTGTGATGTATTCACTGTTTGACATAGTCAGACCGCGGGATAAATATACACCACATTACTGACACTCCTTTAAAAAAAAAAAAAACATATTTTTTTGTGGTATCCAATTGTTAGTAGCTACTATCTTGTCTAATCGCTACAACTCCCGTGCGGGCCTTGGGAAGTGAAAGTCATGCGTTCTCCGATACAACCCAAAAGCCACACTGGCTAACAACACAGCGCGCATCCAACCCGGAGCCAGCCGCACCAATGTGTCGGAGGAAACACTGTGCACCTGAGCCTTGGTTGTGCTGCGCCTGGCCTGTCACAGGAGCCACTGGTGTGCGATGAGACAAGGACTCCATCACAGCCAAGCCCTCCCCAATCCGGGGGACTCTAGGCCGCCCCACGGACCTCCCGGTCGCGGCCGGTTACGACAGAGCCTAGCGCCGAACCCTCCCCCAACCCGGGCTGACGCTAGGAACACCCACAGACCTCCCGGTCGCCAGCCAGTTCTGACAGAGCCTGGCGCGAACCCAGAGTCTCTGGTGGCTGCAGTACAGCGCCCTTAACCACTGCACCACCTGGGAGGCCTCCTATAGTCCTTTTCATCCCTACATGGACTCAAGCCAAGGTTTCTGGGAATCTTACATCCTCTTCTCGACTGATTGAATTTACACTAGTGGTTTAACATTTATTAAACGTTGAGAGGTGTTCAACATAGATTTCGAACATTCTGTGCTGCCGAGGTAAGGAAGAGTCCTGGGATCTGGGGAGGATCTGATGTTTCAGTCTCCTTTAACCTGGACAGCCTCAGGTTAGCTGAGACTTTTGCCAAACAAACCTGTTACAGCTGAGGCTCTGTGTAGGGACTGAGGAGGAGAGACAGAGAAATCTGCCTCAGAGAGAGAGTGAACAAGAGAGAGAGTGAGAACGAGAGAGAGAGAGAGAGTGAGAACGAGAGAGAGAGCGAGAGAGAGCAAGAGCAAGAGACTTGACTTTTTGTCTTTCTTTAATGAAATGTTCCTCCGCCAAATAACCAACTGAGCAAACAGACAATTCAACAAAACACATTTGGCCGTCTCCTGTATCCCATTATAAACATCCCAACAGTAAAAACCACCCCCAACCTCTCACACAGGCATTCCAACAGAGACATTAATGGCATTAACCTGGCGCACACAGAAAACACATGACTCACAGTTTCTCAGAACACAGAAAAGACACCCTGCCCGACTCCCGGGGTCAACCCGTGCCAACCAGCTGCAGCTACTGGCCAGGGCTCCATGTGGTAACCCTCCACTGGAGGTCCCCTGACCTCTTTGGTACTGGGGCTTTGTAGAGCCCCTCCATCTAAAACCCACCATACTCTTTCCCCAAAACCCTGCCACTGATGTGCCCTCACTCCTGTTAGGCTCCTAATGTTCCTTAATGCAGAGGTTGTAGGGGGCTTTACCTCCCACCCCCTTCAAACTCCCCAGGCTCAGAGTGTTAAATCTAACAAGTCCTCCAGACCCCTTGCCCAGTCCCCAGTCTCTGCCGTCACCTGTAGTGGCGGAAACATTGATGGCCCCTCCCTTTGGCCGCTCAAACACCCCCTTACCGCCTCAAACAGTGCCTCCTGGATCTCCTCCAGGAATCTCTCCAGCAGCCTAAGAGACGTTAGTCCTGTTTGTTTTGCCAGGACTTCTGGGGTTTTCCACCCTCCTCTCCCAGCAGTCTCAGGTCACCTAGCCTTGAAGTAAACCTGCTGCCATCAGTTGCCTCTGCAGGGTGGCCGACTGAACCGATCTCAAAGGATGGCTGGGTTGTGGAAGACAGGCTCCTCCCACACCCACAGCCCCAGGCTCCACACCCCCTTCTGGTGTGGGCCTTAGCAGCTGCAGCCAGTGATGGCCCGACCAGGAAAAGTCCACCAGCTTGTGTTGCAGTTCTGCGAACAGTTGTATACTGTTGACAGAAAAGCCGAATTTGGACTTTCCCCCCGTCCCACCATTGGCTCAGAGACTCATACTCTTCTCTTCCCCCACCTTTCCCAAAATGTATGGAAACCTGAGCAAAAGTGGCATCTTGTAGGAGCTTTACATTAAACTTCCAATAGGTTGCCTGCCGAGGCTCTGAGAAATAGACAGCCGAGCCATGGTTATGTGATGATCCCAAACCCCACCGAGAATGGTAAGCCCAGCAGCCTATTGCTCTGATTCCTGGACATGTAAAACTGACCAAGTCGGTTTGCACTTATCTTCACCCATGTATACTGTCTTGTGTTGGGATGTTTACTTCTCCAAACATCCACTAGGCCGAACTGATTAATGATGTCCCTTAACACTCCCACTGACACTGAATGAGGCTCTTCCCCATTTCTGTCTTTCATAAAATCCATTGTAGAGTTCTAGTCCCCTCCGACCACCAGCGTCTCCCCAGGCGCTACCTGTGAGAGTTCCAGTCCCCTCCGACCACCAGCGTCCCCGTGGCGCTACCTGTGAGAGTTCCAGTCTCCTCCGACCACCAGCGTCCCTCAGGCGCTACCTGTGAGAGTTCCAGTCCCCTCCGACCACCAGCGTCTCCTCAGGCGCTACCTGTGAGAGTTCCAGTCCCCTCCGACCACCAGCAGCGTCTCCTCAGGCGCTACCTGTGAGAGTTCCAGTCCCCTCCGACCACCAGCGTCTCCTCAGGCGCTACCTGTGAGAGTTCCAGTCCCCTCCGACCACCAGCGTCTCCTCAGGCGCTACCTGTGAGAGTTCCAGTCCCCTCCGACCACCAGCGTCTCCTCAGGGCGCTACCTGTGAAGTTCCAGTCCCCTCTGACCACCAGCGTCTCCTCAGGCGCTACCTGTGAAGTTCCTGTCCCCTCCGACCACCAGCGTCTCCTCAGGCGCTACCTGTGAGTTCCAGTCCACTCCGACCACCAGCGTCTCCTCAGGCGCTACCTGTGAGAGTTCAGTCCCTCCGACCACCAGCGTCTCCTCAGGCGCTACCTGTGAGAGTTCCTGTCCCTCTGACCACCAGCGTCTCAGGCGCTACCTGTGAGAGTTCCAGTCCTCCAGACCACCAGCGTCTCCTCAGGCGCTACCTGTGAAGTTCCAGTCCCCTCCGACCACCAGCGTCTCCTCAGGCGCTACCTGTGAGTTCCCAGTCCCCTCCGACCACCAGCGTCTCCTCAGGCGTTACCTGTGAGTTCCAGTCCCCTCCGACCACCAGCGTCTCCTCAGGCGCTACCTGTGAGAGTTCCAGTCCCCTCCGACCACCAGCGTCTCCTCCAGGCGCTACCTGTGAAGTTCCAGTCCCCTCCCACCAGCGTCTCCCTCAGGCGCTACCAGTTCAGTCCCCTCCGACCACCAGCATCTCCTCAGGCGCTACCTGTGAGAGTTCCAGTCCCCTTCGACCACCAGCGTCTCCTCAGGCGCTACCTGTGAGAGTTCCAGTCCCCTAAGACCACCAGCGTCTCCTCAGGCGCTACCTGTGAGAGTTCCAGTCCCCTCCGACCACCAGCGTCTCCTCAGGCGCTACCTGTGAGAGTTCCAGTCCCCTCCGACCACCAGCGTCTCCTCAGGCGCTACCTGTGAGAGTTCCAGTCCCCTCCGACCACCAGCGTCTCCTCAGGCGCTACCTGTGAGAGTTCCTGTTCCCTCTGACCACCAGCGTCTCCTCAGGCGCTACCTGTGAGAGTTCCAGTCCCCTCCAGACCACCAGCGTCTCCTCAGGCGCTACCTGTGAGAGTTCCAGTCCCCTCCAACCACCAGCGTCCTCAGGCGCTGCCGGTGAGTTCCAGTCCCCTCCGACCACCAGCGTCTCCTCAGGCGTTACCTGTGAGAGTTCCAGTCCCCTCTGACCACCAGCGTCTCCTCAGGCGCTACCTGTGAGAGTTCCAGTCCCCTCTGACCACCAGCGTCTCCTCAGGCGCTACCTGTGAGAGTTCCAGTCCCCTCTGACCACCAGCGTCTCCTCAGGCGTTACCTGTGAGAGTTCCAGTCCCCTCCGACCACCAGCGTCTCCTCAGGCGCTACCTGTGAGAGTTCCAGTCCCCTCCGACCACCAGCGTCTCCTCAGGCGCTACCTGTGGGAGTTCCAGTCCCCTCTGACCACCAGCGTCTCCTCAGGCGCTACCTGTGAGAGTTCCAGTCCCCTCTGACCACCAGCGTCTCCTCAGGCGCTACCTATGAGAGTTCCAGTCCCCTCCGACCACCAGCGTCTCCTCAGGCGTTACCTGTGAGAGTTCCAGTCCCCTCTGACCACCAGCGTCTCCTTAGGCGCTACCTGTGAGAGTTCCAGTCCCCTCTGACCACCAGCGTCTCCTCAGGCGTTACCTGTGAGAGTTCCAGTCCCCTAAGACCACCAGCGTCTCCTCAGGCGCTACCTGTGAGAGTTCCAGTCCCCTCCGACCACCAACGTCTCCTCAGGCGCTACCTGTGAGAGTTCCTGTCCCCTCCGACCACCAGCGTCTCCTCAGGCGCTACCTGTGAGAGTTCCTGTCCCCTCCCGACCACCAGCGTCTCCCCCAGGCGCTACCTGTGAGAGTTCCAGTCCCTCCGACCACAAGCGTCTCCTCAGGCGCTACCTGTGAGAGTTCCAGTCCCCTCCGACCACCAGCCTCAGGCGTTACCTGTGAGAGTTCCCAGTCCCTCTGACCACCAGCGTCTCCTCAGGCGCTACCTGTGGGAGTTCCAGTCCCCTCCGACCACCAGCGTCTCCTCAGGCGCTACCTGTGAGAGTTCCAGTCCCCTCCGACCACCAGCGTCTCCCCGAGGCGCTACCTGTGAGTTCCTGTCCCCTCCGACCACCAGCGTCTCCCCAGGCGCTACCTGTGAGAGTTCCAGTCCCCTCCGACCACCACAGCGTCTCCTCAGGCGCTACCTGTGAGTTCCAGTCCCCTCCGACCACCAGCGTCTCCTCAGGCTACCTGTGAGTTCCAGTCCCCTCTGACCACCAGCGTCTCCCTCAGGCGCTACCTGTGAGAGTTCAGTCCCCTCCGACCACCAGCGTCTCCTCAGGCGCTACCTGTGAGAGTTCCAGTCCCCTCCGACCACCAGCGTCTCCCCAGGCGCTACCTGTGAGAGTTCCAGTCCCCTCCGACCACCAGCGTCTCCCCAGGCGCTACCTGTGAAGTTCCAGTCCCCTCCGACCGCCAGCGTCTCCTCAGGCGCTACCTGTGAGTTCCAGTCTCCTCCGACCACCAGCGTCTCCTCAGCGCTACCTAGCTTGAAGTTCAGTCCCCTCCAGGCCACCAAGCGTCTCCTCAGGCGCCACCTGTGAGTTCCAGTCCCCTCCGACCACCAGCGTCTCCTCAGGCGCTACCTGTGAGAAGTTCAGTCCCCTCCGACCACCAGCGTCTCCTCAGCGCTACCTGTGAAGTTCAGTCCCCTCAAGCCACCAGCGTCTCCTCAGGCGCTACCTGTGAAGTTCCAGTCCCCTCCGACCACCAGCGTCTCCTCAGGCGCTACCTGCGGAAGTTCCAGTCCCCTCCGACCACCGAAGCGTCTCCTCAGAAGCTACCTGTGAGTTCAGTCCTCCGTACCTTGATCCTCGAGAACACGCAGCAGAGAGTTCCAGTCCCCTCCGACCACCAGCGTCTCCTCAGGCGCTGCCTGTGAGATTGAGTCCCTCCGACCACCAGCGTGCTCTCAGGCGCTACCTGTGAGTTCAGTCCCCTCCGACCACCAGCGTCTCCTCAGGCGCTACCTGTGAGAGTTCCAGTCCCCTCCGACCACCAGCGTCTCCTCAGGCGCTACCTGTGAGAGTTCCAGTCCCCTCCGACCACCAGCGTCTCCCCAGGCGCTACCTGTGAGAGTTCCAGTCCCCTCCGACCACCAGCGTCTCCTCAGGCGCTACCTGTGAGAGTTCCAGTCCCCTCCGACCACCAGCGTCTCCTCAGGCGCTACCTGTGAGAGTTCCAGTCCCCTCTGACCACCAGCGTCTCCTCAGGCGCTACCTGTGAGAGTTCCTGTCCCCTCCGACCACCAGCGTCTCCTCAGGCGCTACCTGTGAGAGTTCCAGTCCCCTCCGACCACCAGCGTCTCCTCAGGCGCTACCTGTGAGAGTTCCAGTCCCCTCCGACCACCAGCGTCTCCTCAGGCGCTACCTGTGAGAGTTACAGTCCCCTCCGACCACCAGCGTCTCCTCAGGCGCTACCTGTGAGAGTTCCAGTCCCCTCCGACCACCAGCGTCTCCTCAGGCGCTACCTGTGAGAGTTCCTGTCTAAGACTCCCAAATAGAACCCTTCTTTCTATCCCTGTGTTAGGTGCATACACATTTATAAAGACAAAACCCATGTTGTTAATTTCTGCTTTAACAACAAGCAGCCTGGGTTTACACACCTCCTTTGATGAGCAACGTTTTACAGACAGACCCGGTGCTAAAGGACTGTCTCCCCTGCACTAAGATTTGTCCCATGGCTCAACACACAGACAGCCCTGGTGCTAAAGGACTGTCTCTCCTGCACTAAGATCTGTCCCATGGCTCAACACACAGACAGCCCCGGTGCTAAAGGACTGTCTCTCCTGCACTAAGATTTGTCCCATGGCTCAACACACAGACAGCCCCGGTGCTTAAGGACCGTCTCTCCTGCACTAAGATTTGTCCCATGGCTCAACACACAGACAGCCCCGGTGCTAAAGGACTGTCTCTCCTGCACTAAGATTTGTCT
>NW_027033866.1:0-6940 GCF_034236695.1 Oncorhynchus nerka | reverse complement strand
CTGTAGCTGGGAGGTACTGGTACTCCGCCGGCTGTAGCTGGGAGGCGTACTGTACTCTGCCGGCCGTAGCTGGGAGGTGCGCAATTGTACCTGCCGGCTGTAGCTGGGAGGTGTACTGTACCCGTCGGCCAGAATGCTGGAGGTACTGGTTGACTGCAGCTGGGAGGTAGCACTGCACTCTGCTGGCTAGCATGGAGCAGGTACTAGTACTCTGCTCGGCTGTGTAGCTGGGAGGTGTACTGTACTCTGCCGGCTGTAGCTGGGAGTAAGGGGTACTGCTGGCTGTAGCTGGGAGGTGTACTGTCTGGCTGCAGCTGGAGGTGTACTCCGGTAGCTGGGAGGTGTACTGCTGACTGTAGCTGGGAGGTGTACTGTAGCTGGGAGGGGTACTGCTGACTGTAGCTGGGAGGTGTACTGCGACGTGCTGACTGTACTGTCGCTGTAGCTGGGAGGTGTACTGTCGACTGTAGCTGGGAGGCACTGCCACTGTAGCTGGAGGTGTACTGCCGGCCGTGCTGGAGGGGTGCACTGCCGGCTGTAGCTGGGAGGTGCACTGCACTCTGTCGGCTGTAGCTGGGAGGCGTGTACCTGCCGGCTGTAGCTGGGAGGTGTACTGTACTCCGCCGGCTGTAGCTGGGAGGTGTACTGTACTCTGGCTGCTAGCTGGGAGGTGTACTGCTCGTGCTGTAGCTGGAGTGGTGTACCGCCGGCTGTAGCTGGAGGTGTACTGCCGGCTGTAGCTGGGAGGTGCACTGCACTCCGCCGGCCGTAGCTGGGAGGTGTACTGACCTGGCTGTAGCTGGGAGGTGTACTGTCCTGGCTGTAGCTGGGAGGTGTACTGCTCGGGCTGTAGCTGGGAGGTGTACTGTACTCTGCCGGCTGTAGCTGGGAGGTGTACTGTACTCTGCCGGCTGTAGCTGGGAGGTGTACTGTACTCCGTCGGCTGTAGCTGGGAGGTGTACTGTACCTGCCGGGCTGTAGCTGGGAGGTGTACTGTACCTGCCGGCTGTAGCTGGGAGGTGTACTGTATCTGCCGACTGTAGCTGGGAGGTGTACTGGTACTCCGCCGGCTGTAGCTGGGAGGTGTACTGTACTCTGCCGACTGTAGCTGGGAGGTGTACTGTACTCTGCCGACTGTAGCTGGGAGGTGTACTGTACTCTGCCGACTGTAGCTGGGAGGTGTACTGTACTCTGCCGACTGTAGCTGGGAGGTGTACTGTACTCTGCCGACTGTAGCTGGGAGGTGTACTGCTGACTGTAGCTGGGAGGTGTACTGTACTCTGCCGGCTGTAGCTGGGAGGTGTACTGCCGGCTGTAGCTGGGAGGTGTACTGCCGGCTGTAGCTGGGAGGTGTACTGCCGGCTGTAGCTGGGAGGTGTACTGTACTCTGCCGGCTGTAGCTGGGAGGTGTACTGTACTCTGCCGACTGTAGCTGGGAGGTGTACTGTACCTGTCGGCTGTAGCTGGGAGGTGTACTGTCTGGCTGTAGCTGGGAGGTGTACTGTACCTGGCTGTAGCTGGGAGGTGTACTGTACTCTGTCGGCTGTAGCTGGGAGGTGTACTGCCGGCTGTAGCTGGGAGGTGTACTGTCGGCTGTAGCTGGGAGGTGTACTGCCGGCTGTAGCTGGGAGGTGTACTGCCGGCTGTAGCTGGGAGGTGTACTGCCGGCTGTAGCTGGGAGGTGTACTGCCGGCTGTAGCTGGGAGGTGTACTGCCGGCTGTAGCTGGGAGGTGTACTGCCGGCTGTAGCTGGGAGGTGTACTGCCGGCTGTAGCTGGGAGGTGTACTGCCGGCTGTAGCTGGGAGGTGCACTGCCGGACTGTAGCTGGGAGGTGTACTGCCGGCTGTAGCTGGGAGGTGTACTGCCGGCTGTAGCTGGGAGGTGTACTGCCGGCTGTAGCTGGGAGGTGTACTGTACTCCGGCTGTAGCTGGGAGGTGTACTGTACTCTGCCGGCTGTAGCTGGGAGGTGTACTGTACCTGCCGGCTGTAGCTGGGAGGTGTACTGTCTGGCTGTAGCTGGGAGGTGTACTGCCGGCTGTAGCTGGGAGGTGTACTGCCGGCTGTAGCTGGGAGGTGTACTGCCGCGGCTGTAGCTGGGAGGTGTACTGCCTGCGGCTGTAGCTGGGAGGTGTACCGTCGGCTGTAGCTGGAGGTGTACTGCCGGCTGTAGCTGGGAGGTGTACTGCCGGCTGTAGCTGGGAGGTGTACCTGCCGGCTGTAGCTGGGAGGTGTACTGCCTGGCTGTAGCTGGGAGGTGTCACTCGGCCGGGCTGTAGCTGGGAGGTACTGTACTGCCGGCTGTAGCTGGGAGGTGTACTGTACTCTGCCGGCTGTAGCTGGGAGGTGTACTGTACTCTGTCGGCTGTAGCTGGGAGGTGTACTGTACTCTGCCGGCTGTAGCTGGGAGGTGTACTGTACTCTGTCGGCTGTAGCTGGGAGGTGTACTGTACTCTGTCGGCTGTAGCTGGGAGGTGTACTGTACTCTGCCGGCTGTAGCTGGGAGGTGTACTGTACCTGCCGGCTGTAGCTGGGAGGTGTACTGTACCTGCCGGCTGTAGCTGGGAGGTGTACTGTACTCTGCCGGCTGTAGCTGGGAGGTGTACTGCCGGCTGTAGCTGGGAGGTGTACTGTACCTGTCGGCTGTAGCTGGGAGGTGTACTGTACTCTGCCGGCTGTAGCTGGGAGGTGTACTGTACTCTGCCGGCTGTAGCTGGGAGGTGTACTGCCGGCTGTAGCTGGGAGGTGTACTGTCCGGCTGTAGCTGGGAGGTGTACTGTACTCTGTCGGCTGTAGCTGGGAGGTGTACTGTACTCTGCCGGCTGTAGCTGGGAGGTGTACTGCTCTGGCTGTAGCTGGGAGGTGTACTGTACTCTGCCGGCTGTAGCTGGGAGGTGTACTGTACTCTGCCGGCTGTAGCTGGGAGGTGTACTGTACTCTGCTGGCTGTAGCTGGGAGGTGTACTGTACTCTGTCGGCTGTAGCTGGGAGGTGTACTGCCGGCCGTAGCTGGGAGGTGTACCGTCGGCTGTAGCTGGGAGGTGTACTGCCGGCTGTAGCTGGGAGGTGTACTGTCGGCCGTAGCTGGGAGGTGTACTGCCGGCTGTAGCTGGGAGGTGTACCGCCGGCTGTAGCTGGGAGGTGTACTGCCGGCTGTAGCTGGGAGGTGTACTGCCGGCTGTAGCTGGGAGGTGTACTGCCGGCTGTAGCTGGGAGGTGTACTGCCTGGCTGTAGCTGGGAGGTGCACTGCCGGGCTGTAGCTGGGAGGTGTACTGCCGGCTGTAGCTGGGAGGTGTACTCGTCGGCTGTAGCTGGGAGGTGTACTGCCGGCTGTAGCTGGGAGGTGTACTGCCGGCTGTAGCTGGGAGGTGTACTGCCGGCTGTAGCTGGGAGGTGTACTGTCCGGCTGTAGCTGGGAGGTGTACTGCCGGCTGTAGCTGGGAGGTGTACCTGCCGGCTGTAGCTGGGAGGTGTACTGCCTGGCTGTAGCTGGGAGGTGTACTGCCGGGCTGTAGCTGGGAGGTGTACTGTACTCTGCCGGCTGTAGCTGGGAGGTGTACTGTACCTGTCGGCTGTAGCTGGGAGGTGTACTGTACTCTGCCGGCGGTCAGGCTGGCACTGCCTGGCCAGCTGGAGGTGCACCGCCGTCAGGCTGGGAGGCAAAATTGCACCTGCCACGCCGGGAGGCACTGCACTCGTCGGCCAGCCGGGAGGCACCGCTGGTCAGGCTGGAGGCGTGACTGCACTCCGTCGGCCAGCTGGAGGTGTACCGCTGGTCAGGCTGGGAGGCACCTGCACTGCTTGGCTGTAGCTGGGAGGTGCAATTGCACTCCGGCTGGCCGTAGCTGGGATAGGTGCACCGGGTCGGGCCGGGCTGGAGGTGTACCGTCGGGTCAGGCTGGAGGTGCACCGTCAGGCCGTAGCTGGAGGTACCGTCGGTCAGGCTGGAGGCACTGCCTGGCCAGGCTGGGAGGTACCGTCGGCTGTAGCTGGGAGGTGCACTGTACGGTCTGGCTGTAGCTGGGAGGTGTACTGCACCGGCCTGGTCAGCTGGGAGGTGTACCGTACCGCTGGAGGCACCAGGGTCAGCTGGGAGGTGCACCGTCGGCCGTAGCTGGGAGGTGTACTGCCGGCTGTAGCTGGGAGGTGCACCTGCCGGTCAGGCTGGGAGGTGCACTTACGGGCTGTAGCTGGGAGGTGTACTGCCGGGCTGTAGCTGGGAGGTGCACTGCCGACTGTAGCTGGAGGTGTACTGCCGCTGTAGCTGGGAGGTGTACTCGCCGGCTGTAGCTGGGAGGTGTACCTGCCGGCTGTAGCTGGGAGGTGTACTGGGTCAGCTGGGAGGTGCACTGGTCGGCTGTAGCTGGGAGGTGCACACTGGTCGGCTGCAGCTGGAGGCAGGTACTGCCGCCGTAGCTGGGAGGCACTGTACCCGCGGCTGTAGCTGGGAGGTACTGCCGGCTGTAGCTGGAGGTGTACTGTACTGGGAGGCACTGCACCTGCGGCTGTAGCTGGGAGGTGCACTGCTCCGTCGGTCACAGTAGGCTGGAGGTGCACGGGCTGTAGCTGGGAGGTGTACTGCCGGCTGTAGCTGGGAGGTGCACTGCCGGCTGTAGCTGGGAGGTGTACTGTCGGCTGTAGCTGGAGGGTGCACTCGGCCGGCTGTAGCTGGGAGGTGTACTGCCGTCTGGCTGTAGCTGGAGGTGTACTGCACTCACTGCCGTAGCTGGAGGTACTGCACCCGGGCCGGCCGTAGCTGGGAGGTGCACTGCACTGGTCGGCCAGCTGGGAGGTGTACCTCCTGCCTGTCAGCCTGCCGGCTGTAGCTGGGAGGTACTGTACTGTACTGGAGGTGTACTGCCTGCCGGCCAGCTGGGAGGTGTACTGTACTCGTCGGGCTGTAGCTGGGAGGTGTACTGTACTCTGCCGGCTGTAGCTGGGAGGTGTACTGCTGATCGGCTTTAGCTGGGAGGTGTAATGCACCTGCCGGCTGTAGCTGGGGAGGTGTACTGTACCTGCCGGCTGTAGCTGGGAGGTGTACTGTACCTGCCGGCTGTAGCTGGGAGGTGTACTGTACTCTGCCGGCTGTAGCTGGGAGGTGTGCACCTGCCGGCTGTAGCTGGGAGGTACTCGGCCGTAGCTGGGAGGCCGTCGGCTGTAGCTGGGAGGTGCACCGGCCTGGCCAGGCTGGGGAGGTGCACTGCCGGCTGTAGCTGGGAGGTGTACTGTACCGATGTAGCTGGAGGTGTACTGCACTCTGCCGACTGTAGCTGGAGGTGCACTGTCCTGGGCCGGCTGTAGCTGGAGGTGTACTGTACGACTGTAGCTGGGAGGTGCACTTGTACTGGAGGTGTACTGCCGGCTGTAGCTGGAGGTGTACTGTACTCTGCCGGCTGATAAGCTGGGAGGTGTACCTACCTGTACTCCTGCACGGCTGTAGCTGGGAGGTGTACTGTACTCTGCCGGCTGTAGCTGGGAGGTGTACTGTACTCTGCCGGCTGTAGCTGGGAGGTGTACTGTACTCTGCTGGCTGTAGCTGGGAGGTGTACTGTACCTGTCGGCGTAGCTGGGAGGTGTGACTGCCGGCCGTAGCTGGGAGGTGTACTGCCGGCTGTAGCTGGAGGTGTACTGTCGGCTGTAGCTGAGGTGCACTGTCGGCTGTAGCTGGGAGGTGTACTGCCGGCTGTAGCTGGGAGGTGTACTGGCCGGCTGTAGCTGGAGGTGTACCGCCGGGCTGTAGCTGGGAGGTGTACTCGCCGGCTGTAGCTGGGGAGGTGTACTGCCGGCTGTAGCTGGGAGGTGTACTGCCGGCTGTAGCTGGGAGGTGTACTGCCGGCTGTAGCTGGAGGTGTACCGCCGGCTGTAGCTGGGAGGTACTGTCGGCTGTAGCTGGGAGGTGTACTGCCGGCTGTAGCTGGGAGGTGTACTGCCGGCTGTAGCTGGGAGGTGTACTGCACTCTGCCGGCTGTAGCTGGGAGGTGTACTTGCACTCTGCCGGCTGTAGCTGGGAGGTGTACTGCCGGCTGTAGCTGGGAGGTGTACTGCCGGCTGTAGCTGGGAGGTGCACTGCCCGGCTGTAGCTGGGAGGTGTACTGCCGGCTGTAGCTGGGAGGTGTACTGCCGGTCAGCTGGAGGTGTACTGCTGGCCGAGCTGGAGTGTACTGTCCGGCCGCTGTAGCTGGGAGGTGTACTGCCGGTCGGCTGCAGCTGGGAGGTGTACTGACTGCCGGCTGTAGCTGGGAGGTGTACTGTACTCTGCCGGCTGTAGCTGGGAGGTGTACTGTACTCTGTCGGCTGTAGCTGGGAGGTGTACTGTACTCTGCCGGCTGTAGCTGGAGGTGTACTGTACTCTGCCGGCTGTAGCTGGGAGGTGTACTGTACCCTGCCGGCTGTAGCTGGGGAGGTGTACTGTACTCTGCCGGCTGTAGCTGGGAGGTGTACTGTACTCTGCCGGCTGTAGCTGGGAGGTGTACTGTACTCTGCCGGCTGTAGCTGGGAGGTGTACTGTACTCTGCCGGCTGTAGCTGGAGGTGTACTGTACTCTGTCGGCTGTAGCTGGGAGGTGTAGCTGGCACTCTGTCGAGCTGTAGCTGGGAGGTGTACTGTACTCTGCCGGCTGTAGCTGGGAGGTGTACTGTACTCGCCGGCCGGGTAGCTGGGAGGTGTACTGCAGGCTCTAGTCGGCCGTAGCTGGAGGTGTACTGGCACTCTGCCGGCTGTAGCTGGGAGGTGTACTGTACTCTGCCGGGCTGTAGCTGGGAGGTGTACTGTACTCCGCCGGGTCAGTAGCTGGGAGGGGCACTGTACTGGCCGGCTGTAGCTGGGAGGTGTACTGGTACTCGCCGGCTGTAGCTGGGAGGTGTAACTGGTACTCGCTCGGCCAGAAGCTGAGGTGCACTGCACCCTGGCCGGCTGTAGCTGGGAGGTGGTACTGTACTCTG
>NW_027033865.1:0-6939 GCF_034236695.1 Oncorhynchus nerka | reverse complement strand
CCTAAAGCCTACTAATAAAATAAATAAAATACATAGGCTAAAGCCCACTAATAAACAATAGAATACATAGGCCTAAAGCCTACTAATAAACAATAGAATACATAGTCCTAAAGCCTACTAATAAACAATAGAATACATAGTCCTAAAGCCTACTAATAAACAATAGAATACATAGTCCTAAAGCCTACTAATAAACAATAGAATACATAGGCCTAAAGCCTACTAATAAACAATAAAATACATAGGCCTAAAGCCTACTAATAAACAATAGAATACATAGGCCCAAAGCCTACTAATAAACAATAGAATACATAGCCCAAAGCTCACTAATAAACAATAAAATACATAGGCCTAAAGCCCACTAATAAACAATAGAATACATAGGCCTCAAAGCCTACTAATAAACAATAGAATACATAGTCCTAAAGCCTACTAATAAACAATAGAATACATAGTCCTAAAGCCTTCTAATAAACAATAGAATACATAGGCCTAAAGCCTACTAATAAACACAGGGAATGCGATAGGCCTGTGCCTACCAATAAACAATAGAATACACAGGCCTGAAGCCTACCAATAAAAACAACAGAATACATAGGCCTGAAGCCTACTAATAAACAATAGAATACATAGGCTTCAAAGCCTACTAATAAACAACAATAGAATAAGCATAAAATTAAAGTCTACGCAATAAACAATAGAATACATAGGCCTAAAGCCTACTAATAAATAAGGAATACATATAGGCCTAAAGCCTACTAATAAACAATAGAATACATAGGCCTTAAAGCCGTAACAAAATGAAAACAATAGAATACATAGTCCTAAAGCGCCTACAAATGAAACAATAGAAACAAGCATAGGCCTCAAAGCCGACAAATGATAAACAATAGAATACATAGGCCTAAAGCCACAAATAGCAAACAATAGAATACATAGTCCTAAAGCGACAAAGAAAACAATAGAATACATAGTCCTAAAGCCGACAAATGAAAACAATAGAATACATAGTCCTAAAGCCGACAAATGAAAACAATAGAATACATAGGCCTAAGCACAAATGAAAACAATAGAACACGATAGGCCTAAAGCCTACAAATGAAACAATAGTCATGCATAGTCCAAAGTCACAAATGAAAACAATAGAATACATAGTCCTACAGCCGACAAATGAAAACAATAGAATGCATAGTCCTAAAGCCTCTGACAAAATGAAAACAATAGAATACATAGTCCTAAAAGCCGACAAATGAAAACAATAGAATACATAGTCCCGAAGCTCGACAAATGAAAACAATAGAATCACATAGTCCTAAAGCCGGACAAATGAAAACAATAGAATACATAGTCCCAAAGCCTAACAAATGAAAACAATAGAATACATAGTCCTAAAGTCGACAACATGAAAACAATAGAATACATAGGCCTAAAGCCGACAAAATGAAAATAGCAAAATATCCTGGGATGAGAAATGCAGGTTCCTCATGAATCGCTCGCTCAGCCTCCCTTTCCATCTGTCTCGACTCGAGCTATGACTCAACGGCATCGTGGACAGAGAAACCACATACGAGTGCCATTGCCTCTTCAGATGGGATATGCAACAAACCCGCACTTGTTAAGCTGCGTCACAAGAGCATCAGGCTGTAAACTCCTGCAAACAACGTTTTTCCACGTCAGGAAGGAGAACAGGAAATGACTGTAAATACATGATTAACAGGAGCAACCAAATGACGGGATGAACGGTACATCTACTATGCCTACTGTGTTACATATATGATGGAGAATTGAACAAAACAAACAATCGAAGAGCAAACAATCCACAACAATGAATGTGCAACAATTGTCAGGAGACCACAGGGGGGACATTCTGTAGAGCTGAGAGTGTGCATTCTGAGAGAGACGCCCATATCTTCGCTGACACATCCCTCCCTACTTCTTGTTGCAACATTTTTAAATTAGTCTCGAGACACATTATCTTCACACATGTGAGATGTTTTTTACTGACAGCCACAACTCAATAATCAGCGAGGTCTATTGCCATGCGCGCTGCCCAAATGGCTGGTTTCCCAAATAGGAATAGGCAAACAATCCATAGCTATTTGTATTTAACTAGTTAAGAACAAAATCTTATTTACAATGACGGCCTAGGAACAGTGGGTTAACTGGTCTAGGAACAGTGGGTTAACTGGTCTAGGAACAGTGGGTTAACTGGTCTAGGAACAGTGGGTTAACTGCCTTGTTCAGGGGTAGAAGAACAGATGTTTACTTTGTCAGCTCTGGGGATTCGATCTAGCAACTTTTCGGTTACTGGCCCAACACTCTATCCCCCAGGCTACCTGCCGCTTATGATGCTCTGTGGCTAAGTTTAGCTCTCTGGTAAAGTATTTAGAATTATTTTATTGAGACAGGAGTAATTGTTTAATGTTGATGAAAACATCATTTACTTTAGGGGAAGCCAGCATTTGAACACCGTGCTAACTTTCCTTTCTAATTCGCAAGTGGCTGAAACCAGAGATAACTATATGTGACGAGACGTTGAAGTGTCCGTTCTAACAATGTAAGTCGTCCCAAAGGCGGGAATGCAGGCTACAAGCTTAGAGGTCTTGCATATCATGCCCATAGAAACGCATTGGGTTAATTCAGGATTTATTTTGGCGAGAGTGAGCCCTCTCGCTTCGCCAAATCATCTATACTGAAACGAGCGAGAGAAACAGCGCCCCTCTGTTTCCTTAGGTGTAGACCATGTATCTGATAATATCTGGCAGGAAAAGGTACTACATGTCATGCTCCTTTTGTCCAGACAGCATCACATACGGAGACAGAGGGATGCTTTTTCGCTCGCTCGAATGCTTTATCTGAGATTGATGCGTATTTCTGTCGGCGCGTCTTGGTCAGTCAAATAAATTATCAATATTTCTATATTTTATTTGGACGGGGCAAGGACGTAGGTAGGCAGGGCAGGCCCCCTCGTCCCGCCCTTAACACCTACCGCCCATAACGTTCCAGGCGCACCGGTTTGTGTCAATAAATTACAACACTGCTGGGGTTTCATGCTCAACAGTTTCCCCGTGTGTAGGCCAAGACATGTTCCACCACCTAAGGACATCCAGCCAACTTGAGAACAACTGGGGCAAGTATAGGGTGCTACTGTGGTAGCCTAGCACCTAAGAACGTTGGGTCAGTAACTGAAAGGCTCACTGGTTTGAATCCCTAACAGACTAGGGAAAAAAATCTGTCGATGCCCCTTGAGCAAGCCATTAACTCAAGTCAAGCTCTGGATAAGAGCGTCTGCTAAAGTGTGAAATGGGTCAGCATCCCTGTAGAACACTTTCGACACTTTGTAGAGTCCATGCACAAACATCTGAGCTGTTCTGAGGCCAAAAGGGGAGGTGCAACTCCAATATCAGGAAGAGGGTGTTCCTAATGTTTTGTCCGCTCAGTGTATGTCAGATGTATAGAACATAAATACATATAGAAACATCTCAATGCACGGTGAATGAATATGTGAACATAAACATGTAGAAACATCTCAATGCACTGTATGTGAACATAAATGCATGTAGAAACATCTCAATGCACGGTGAATGTAGGTCAGTGAACATAAATACATGTAGAAACATCTCAATGCACGGTGAATGGAGGTGGCCACTGACCATAAACTACTGACTGTATGTGGAACATAAATACATGTAGAAACATCTCAATGCACGGTGAATGTAGGTCAGCCTACTGACTGTATGGGAACATAAATACATGTGTAGAAACATCTCAATGTAAGTGAATGTAGGTCACCTACTGACTGTATGTGAACATAAATACATGTAGAAACATCTCAATGCACGGTGAATGTAGGTCGGCCTACTGACTGTATGTGAACATAAATACATGTAAAACATCTCAATGCATCGGTGAATGTAGGTCGGCCTACTGACTGTATGTGAACATAAATACATGTAGAAACATCTCAATGCAGTGAATGTCAGACTGTATGTGAACATAAATACATGTAGAAACATTTGCACTGTGAATGTAGGTCTATTTTTTGGCAGTGTGAATGTGCATTGACTGTATGAACATAAATACATGTGGATTCAATAAACATGAATGCGTTGATGGGTAACATGCATTCAATGCGTTGAATGTAGGTGCTGTGCATAAATACAGCGTTCTCAATGCACGTGAATGAATAATGTGTGGGCAGTTGATGATTATTTGTGCATGCTAGCGTTGATGAGTACTGCTGGATGAGTACGTTGATGAGTACTGCTAGCGTTGATAATTGCCACGGTGCTGCTAGCGTTGATGAGTACTGTGCTAGCGTTGATGAGTACTGTGCTAGCGTTGATGAGTACTGCTAGCGTTGATGAGTACTGTGCTAGCATGTGGACCAGAAGCCTCTGCTCTGATCTGGCTTTACTCTTTTTTGAATAATAGATTTCCCTCCTTTAATAAGTTGTCCAATATACCAGGTATTTGCCAGTGTTACATGATACAATTACAGTGTCAATGGCAGTTTACCAGGGAGACCTCTGGGTAGAAATGGGTTGCAGAGCACATATCTCAACCCAAACACTCTCATCAACACAGCGGTGGATACTGGGGCGGCAGGTAGCCTAGTGGTTAGAGCAGGTAGCCTAGTGGTTAGAGCAGGTAGCCTAGTGGTTAGAGCAGGTAGCCTAGTGGTTAGAACGTTGGTAGCCTAGTGGTTACAACCAGGTTGCCTGCAGTGATTAGAGATGGTAGCCTAGTGGTTAGAGCAGGTAGCCTAGTGGTTTTCAGAGCAGGTAGCCTAGGTTAGAACCAGGTAGCCTAGAAGGCCTCCTGAACCAGGTAGCCTAGTGGTTAGAACCAGGTAGCCTAGTGGTTAGAGCAGGTAGCCTAGGGTTGGAGCAGGTAGCCTCCTGGTTAGAGCAGGTAGCCTGGTGGTTAGAACCAGGTAGCCCTAGTGGTCCTGAACCAGGTAGCCTAGTGGTTAGAGATGGTAGCCTAGTGGGCCTTAGAGCAGGTAGCCTAGTGGTTAGAGCAGGTAGCCTAGTGGTTAGAACCAGGTAGCCTGATGGTTAGAACCAGGTAGCCTAGGCCTAGAGATGGCCTCTGAGCAAGGTAGCCTAGTGGTTAGAGCAGGTGGCCTAGTGGTTGGAGGGCAGCCTAGTGGTTAGAACCCAGGTAGCCTAGTACAGGAACCAGGTACCAGCGGTCAGAGATGGTAGCCTGCGGTTGGAGGCAGGTAGCCCAGCGGTTGGAGCAGGTGAGCCCAGTGGTTAGAGCCCAGGTAGCCTGGTGGTTGAACAGGTAGCCTAGTGGTTGGACAGCCTAGTGTTTTAGAGCAGGTAGCCTAGTGGTTAGAGCAGGTAGCCTGGTGGTTGAGCAGGTAGCTAGTGGCTGAGCCAGGCAGGCCCAGTGGTCTGAGCAGGTAGCCTAGTGGTTAGAGCAGGTAGCCTAGTGTTTAGAGCAGGTAGCCTGTGGTTAGAGCAGGTAGCCCAGTGGTTAGAGGCAGGTAGCCCATGGTTAGAGCAGGTAGCCTAGTGGTTAGAGAAATTGAGCCTAGTGGTTAGAGCAGCCTAGTGGTTGCGACAGGCAGCCTGAGTGGTTGAGAGCAGGTAGCCTAGTGGTTAGAGCCAGGTGGTCTAGCGGTTAGAGCAGGCAGTCCAGCGGGTTGAGGGCCCAGTGGTTAGAGCAGGTATACCTGAGTAATAGATATAAGAGTCCAGTGGTTAGAGGCAGAGTAGCCCAGTGGTTCAGAGAGGCATTACTAGTGGTTGGAGCAGGTAGCCTAGTGGTTAGAGCCAGGCAGACCTAGTGGTTAGAGCAGGTAGCCTGGTGGTTAGAGCAGGTAGCCTGGTGGTTAGGAGCAGGTAGCCTAGTGGTTAGAGCGTTAGTCAGTTGCCGTAAAGGTTGCTGCATCGAATCCCCAAGCTGACAAGGTAAAAATCTGTCCTTCTGCCCCTGAACAAGGCAGGTAACCCCATATTTGATACTTAACCTTTCTTAACTAGTTAAGTCAGTTAAGAACAAATTGTTTACAATGAGGGCCTACCAGAAGGCCTCCTGAGAGCAGGTAGCCTAGTGGTTAGAACTGGTAGCCTAGTGGTTAGAGCAGGTAGCCTGAGTGGTTGAGCAGGTAGCCCTAGTGGTTAGAGCAGGTAGCCTAGTGGTTAGAGCCAGGTAGCCTAGTGGTTAGAGCAGGTAGCCTAGTGGTTAGAGGCAGGTAGCCTAGTGGTTAGAGCAGAGTAGCCTAGTGGTTTAGAACGGTAGCCTAGTGGTTAGAGCAGGTAGCTAGTGGTTAGAGCAGGTAGCCTAGTGGTTTTGAGCAGGTACTAGTGGTTGAGCAGGTAGCCTAGTGGTTAGAGCAGGTAGCCCTGGGCTACCAGAGAGAGCCTCCTGAGAGCAGGTAGCCCAGTGGTTAGAGCAGGTATCTAGTGGTTAGAGCATATAGATCTAGTGGTTGTGAGCAGGTAGCTCTAGTGGTTAGAGCAGGTAGTCTAGTGGTTAGAGCAGGTAGCCTAGTGCCTACCAGATAGGCCTCCTGAGTAGCAGGTAGCCTAGTGGTATAGATACAGGTAGCCTAGGGCTCGCCAGAAAATTCTGAGAGCAGGTAGCCCAGTGGTTGGTGACAGGTAGCCTAGCGGTTAGAGCTAGGTAGCTCAGCGGCCAGAGCGCAGGAAGGCCTCCTGGTTAGAGCAGGTAGCCTAGTGGTTAGAGCAGGTAGCCCAGTGCCTACCAGCAGGCCTCCTAGTGGTTAGAGCAGGTAGCCTAGTGGTTAGAACCAGGTAGCCTAGGTCACCAGAAGGCCTCCTGAGAGCAGGTAGCCTAGTGGTTAGAACAGGTAGCCTAGGCCTACCAGAAGGCCTCCTGAGAGCAGGTAGCCTAGTGGTTAGGGAACAGGTAGCCTAGGGCTCACCAGAAGGCCTCCTGAGAGCAGGTAGCCTAGTGGTTAGA
>NW_027033864.1:0-6935 GCF_034236695.1 Oncorhynchus nerka | reverse complement strand
GATAAGCTGACTGTCTGACCTGACTATAGCAGCTGACTGTTACATCATCACCCCAGAGACTATAGAGAGATAAGCAGACTGTCTGACCTGACTATAGCAGCTGACTGTTACATCATCACCCCAGAGACTATAGATTGATAAGCTGACTGTCTGACCTGACTATAGCAGCTGACTGTTACATCATCACCCCAGAGACTATAGAGAGATAAGCTGACTGTCTGACCTGACTATAGCAGCTGACTGTTACAGTATCACCCCAGAGACTATAGAGAGATAAGCTGACTGTCTGACCTGACTATAGCAGCTGACTGTTACATCATCACTCCCAGAGACTATAGAGAGATAAGCTGACTGTCTGACCTGACTATAGCAGCTGACTGTTACATCATCACCCCAGAGACTATAGAGAGATAAGCTGACTGTCTGACCTGACTATAGCAGCTGACTGTTACATCATCACCCCAGAGACTATAGAGAGATAAGCTGACTGTCTGACCTGACTATAGCAGCTGACTGTTACAGTATCACCCCAGAGACTATAGAGAGATAAGCTGACTGTCTGACCTGACTATAGCAGCTGACTGTTACAGTATCACCTCAGAGACTATAGAGAGATAAGCTGACTGTCTGACCTGACTATAGCAGCTGACTGTTACATCATCACCCCAGAGACTATAGAGAGATAAGCTGACTGTTACATCATCACCCCAGAGACTATAGAGAGATAAGCTGACTGTCTGACCTGACTATAGCAGCTGACTGTTACATCATCACCCCAGAGACTATAGAGAGATAAGCTGACTGTCTGACCTGACTATAGCAGCTGACTGTTACAGTCATCACCCCAGAGACTATAGGAGATAAGCTGACTGTCTGACCTGACTATAGCAGCTGACTGTTACATCATCACCCCAGTGACTATAGAGAGATAAGCTGACTGTTACATCATCACCCCAGAGACTATAGAGAGATAAGCTGACTGTCTGACCTGACTATAGCAGCTGACTGTTACATCATCACCCCAGAGACTATAGAGAGATAAGCTGACTGTCTGACCTGACTATAGCAGCTGACTGTTACATCATCACCCCAGAGACTATAGAGAGATAAGCTGACTGTCTGACCTGACTATAGCAGCTGACTGTTACATCATCACCCCAGAGACTATAGAGAGATAAGCTGACTGTCTGACCTGACTATAGCAGCTGACTGTTACATCATCACCCCAGAGACTATAGAGAGATAAGCTGACTGTCTGACCTGACTATAGCAGCTGACTGTTACATCATCACCCCAGAGACTATAGAGAGATAAGCTGACTGTCTGACCTGACTATAGCAGCTGACTGTTACATCATCACCCCAGAGACTATAGAGAGATAAGCTGACTGTTACATCATCACCCCAGAGACTATAGAGAGATAAGCTGACTGTCTGACCTGACTATAGCAGCTGACTGTTACATCATCACCCCAGAGACTATAGAGAGATAAGCTGACTGTCTGACCTGACTATAGCAGCTGACTGTTACATCATCACCCCAGAGACTATAGAGAGATAAGCTGACTGTCTGACCTGACTATAGCAGCTGACTGTTACATCATCACCCCAGAGACTATAGAGAGATAAGCTGACTGTCTGACCTGACTATAGCAGCTGACTGTTACATCATCACCCCAGAGACTATAGAGAGATAAGCTGACTGTCTGACCTGACTATAGCAGCTGACTGTTACATCATCACCCCAGAGACTATAGAGAGATAAGCTGACTGTCTGACCTGACTATAGCAGCTGACTGTTACATCATCACCCCAGAGACTATAGAGAGATAAGCTGACTGTCTGACCTGACTATAGCAGCTGACTGTTACATCATCACCCCAGAGACTATAGAGAGATAAGCTGACTGTCTGACCTGACTATAGCAGCTGACTGTTACATCATCACCCCAGAGACTATAGAAGATAAGCTGACTGTCTGACCTGACTATAGCAGCTGACTGTTACATCATCACCCCAGAGACTATAGAAGATAAGCTGACTGTCTGACTGAGCTATAGCAGCTGACTGTTAAATCATCACCCCAGAGACTATAGAGATAAAGCTGACTGTCTGACCTGACTATAGCAGCTGACTGTTACATCATCACCCAGAGACTATAGAGAGATAAGCTGACTGTTGACATATAGCAGCTCACCCAGAGACTATAGAGAGATAAGCTGACTGTCTGACCTGAGTACTCATCCCCAGAGACTATAGAGAGATAAGCTGACTGTCTGACCTGACTATAGCAGCTGACTGTTACATCATCACCCCAGGACTATAGAGAGATAAGCTGACTGTCTGACCTGACTATAGCAGCTGGCTGCTTTCGCTATCATCACCCCAGAGACTATGAGAGATAAGCTGACTGTCTGACCTGACTATAGCAGCTGACTGTTACATCATCACCCCAGAGACTATAGAGAGATAAGCTGACTGTCTGACCTGACTATAGCAGCTGACTGTTACATCATCACCCCAGAGACTATAGAGAGATAAGCTGACTGTCTGATAAGCAGCGACTGTTACATCATCACCCCAGAGACTATAGAGAGATAAGCTGACTGTTACAGCAGCGACTATCACCCCAGAGACTATAGAAGATAAGCTGGCTGTCTGACCTGACTATAACAGCCACTGACTATCACCCCAGAGACTATAGAAGATAAGACTGTCTGACCCCAGAGACTATAGAGCAGCTGTTACATCATCACCCCAGAGACTATAGAGAGATAAGCTGACTGTCTGGCTGACTATAGCAGCTGACTGTTACAGTATCAGCTATAGAGAGATAAGCTGACTGTTACATCATCACCCCAGAGACTATAGAGATAAGCTGACCGCTGTCTGACCTGACTATAGCAGCTGACTGTTACATCATCACCCCAGAGACTATAGAGATAAGATGACTGTCATCATCACCCCAGGACTATAGAGAGATAAGCTGACTGTTACATCATCACCCCAGTGACTATAGAGAGATAAGGCTGACTGTTACATCATCACCCCAGAGACTATAGAGAGATAAGCTGGCTGTCTGACCTGACTATAGCAGCGACTGTTACATCATCACCCCAGAGACTATAGAGAGATAAGCTGACTGTTACATGACATCAGCCCAGAGATCATCACTCATCCCCCAGAGACTAGAGATAAGATACCTGAGCAGCTGACTGTTACATCATCACCCCAGAGACTATAGAGAGATAAGATACTATGCAGCTGACTGTCTGACCTGACTATAGCAGCTGACTGTTACATCATCACCCCAGAGACTATAGAGAGATAAGCTGACTGTCTGACATCACCCCAGAGACTATAGATAGATAAGCTGACTGTTACATCATCACCCCAGAGACTAGAGAGATAAGCTGACTGTTACAGCTCATCACCCCAGAGACTATAGAGAGATAAGCTGACTGTCTGACCTGACTATAGCAGCTGACTGTTACATCATCACCCCAGAGACTATAGAGAGATAAGCTGACTGTCTGACATCAGCTGACTGTTACATCATCACCCCAGAGACTATAGAGAGATAAGATGACCATTAATCATCACCCCAGACTGTTACATCATCACCCCAGAGACTATAGAGAGATAAGCTGACTGTCTGACCTGACTATAGCAGCTGACTGTTACATCATCACCCCAGAGACTATAGAGAGATAAGCTGACTGTTACATCATCACCCCAGAGACTATAGAGAGATAAGCTGACCGTTACATCATCACCCCCAGAGACTATAGAGAGATAAGCTGACTGTCTGACCTGACTATAGCAGCTGACTGTTACATCATCACCCCAGAGACTATAGAGAGATAAGCTGACTGTTACATCATCACCCCAGAGACTATAGAGAGATAAGCTGACTGTTACAGTATCACCCCAGAGACTATAGAGAGATAAGCTGACTGTTACAGTATCACCCCAGAGACTATAGAGAGAGATAAGCTGACTGTTACTGACCTGACTATAGCAGCTGACTGTTACATCATCACCCCAGAGACTATAGAGAGATAAGCTGACTGTCTGATAAGATGACTGTTACATCATCACCCCAGACTATAGCAGTCTGACCTGACTATAGCATCATCATCACTCCCAGAGACTACAGAGAGATGTTGACTGTCTGACTTGACTATAGCAGCTGACTGTTACGTCATCACCCCAGAGACTATAGAGAGATAAGCTGACTGTCTGACCTGACTATAGCAGCTGACTGTTACATCATCACCCCAGAGACTATAGAGAGATAAGCTGACTGTCTGACCTGACTATAGCAGCTGACTGTTACATCATCACCCCAGAGACTATAGAGAGATAAGCTGACTGTCTGACCTGACTATAGCAGCTGACTGTTACAGTATCACCCCAGAGACTATAGAGAGATAAGCTGACTGTTACATCATCACCCCAGAGACTATAGAGAGATAAGCTGACTGTTACAGTATCACCCCAGAGACTATAGAGAGATAAGCTGGCTGTCTGACCTGACTATAGCAGCTGACTGACTGTTACAGTATCACCCCAGAGACTATAGAGAGATAAGCTGACTGTCTGACCTGACTATAGCAGCTGACTGTTACATCATCACCCCAGAGACTATAGAGAGATAAGCTGACTGTCTGACCTGACTATAGCAGCTGACTGTTACATCATCACCCCAGAGACTATAGAGAGATAAGATGACTGTTACAGTATCACCCCAGAGACTATAGAGAGATAAGCTGACTGTTACATCATCACCCCAGAGACTATAGAGAGATAAGCTGACTGTCTGACCTGACTATAGCAGCTGACTGTTACAGTATCACCCCAGAGACTATAGAGAGATAAGCTGACTGTTACATCATCACCCCAGAGACTATAGAGAGATAAGCTGGCTGTCTGACCTGACTATAGCAGCTGACTGTTACATCATCACCCCAGAGACTATAGAGAGATAAGCTGACTGTTACATCATCACCCCAGAGACTAGAGAGAGATAAGCTGACTGTTACATCATCACCCCAGAGACTATAGAGAGATACGCTGGCTGTCTGACCTGACTATAGCAGCTGACTGTTACATCATCACCCCAGAGACTATAGAGAGATAAGCTGACTGTTACATCATCACCCCAGAGACATCACCCCAGAGACTAGAGAGAGATAAGCTGACTGTTACATCATCACCCCAGAGACTAGAGAGAGATAAGCTGACTGTCTGACCTGACTATAGCAGCTGACTGTTACATCATCACCCCAGAGACTATAGAGAGATAAGCTGACTGTTACATCATCACCTCAGAGACTATAGAGAGATAAGCTGACTGTTACATCATCACCCCAGAGACTAGAGAGAGATAAGCTGACTGTTACATCATCACCCCAGAGACTATAGAGAGATACGCTGGCTGTCTGACCTGACTATAGCAGCTGACTGTTACATCATCACCCCAGAGACATCACCCCAGAGACTAGAGAGAGATAAGCTGACTGTTACATCATCACCCCAGAGACTAGAGAGAGATAAGCTGACGGTCTGACCTGACTATAGCAGCTGACTGTTACATCATCACCCCAGAGACTATAGAGAGATAAGCTGACTGTTACATCATCACCCCAGAGACTATAGAGAGATAAGCTGACTGTCTGACTATAGCAGCTGACTGTTACATCATCACCCCAGAGACTATAGAGAGATAAGCTGACTGTTACATCATCACCCCAGAGACTATAGAGAGATAAGCTGACTGTTACAGTATCACCCCAGAGACTATAGAGAGATAAGCTGACTGTCTGACCTGACTATAGCAGCTGACTGTTACATCATCACCCCAGAGACTATAGAGAGATAAGCTGACTGTCTGACCTGACTATAGCAGCTGACTGTTACATCATCACCCCAGAGACTATAGAGAGATAAGCTGACTGTCTGACCTGACTATAGCAGCTGACTGTTACATCATCACCCCAGAGACTATAGAGAGATAAGCTGACTGTCTGACCTGACTATAGCAGCTGACTGTTACAGTATCACCCCAGAGACTATAGAGAGATAAGCTGACTGTTGCATCATCACCCCAGAGACTATAGAGAGATAAGCTGACTGTTACAGTATCACCCCAGAGACTATAGAGAGATAAGCTGGCTGTCTGACCTGACTATAGCAGCTGACTGACTGTTACAGTATCACCCCAGAGACTATAGAGAGATAAGCTGACTGTCTGACCTGACTATAGCAGCTGACTGTTACATCATCACCCCAGAGACTATAGAGAGATAAGCTGACTGTCTGACCTGACTATAGCAGCTGACTGTTACATCATCACCCCAGAGACTATAGAGAGATAAGCTGACTGTCTGACCTGACTATAGCAGCTGACTGTTACATCATCACCCCAGAGACTATAGAGAGATAAGATGACTGTTACATCATCACCCCAGAGACTATAGAGAGATAAGCTGACTGTTACATCATCACCCCAGAGACTATAGAGAGATAAGCTGACTGTCTGACCTGACTATAGCAGCTGACTGTTACAGTATCACCCCAGAGACTATAGAGAGATAAGCTGACTGTTACATCATCACCCCAGAGACTATAGAGAGATAAGCTGGCTGTCTGACCTGACTATAGCAGCCTGACTGTTACATCATCACCCCAGAGACTATATAGAGAGATAAGCTGACTGTTACATCATCACCCCAGAGACTATAGAGAGATAAGCTGACTGTTACATCATCACCCCAGAGACTAAGAGAGATAAGCTGACTGTTACATCATCACCCCAGAGACTATAGAGAGATACGCTGGCTGTCTGACCTGACTATAGCAGCTGACTGTTACATCATCACCCCAGAGACTATAGAGAGAATAAGCTGACTGTTACATCATCACCCCAGAGACA
>NW_027033863.1:0-6934 GCF_034236695.1 Oncorhynchus nerka | reverse complement strand
TAATACACTGTGAGCAGGAAAGAGATGTAATGACACTGTTTATATGAAACATTTTCACAGAAATTCTCTTCCCTTTTTAAGAGCATCTTTCGTCATTAAATGTCAATTAATAAATAACTACCAGACCCAAATGTAAATGATTTAAAATACAATAAATATATGACAGGACTGTGTAACAGCTAACTATATAAATATATGACAGGACTGTGTAACAGCTAACTATATAAATATATGACAGGACTATGTAACAGCTAACTATATAAATATATGACAGGACTGTGTAACAGCTAACTATATAAATATATTACAGGACTGTGTAACAGTTAACTATATAAATATATGACAGGACTGTGTAACAGTTAACTATATAAATATATGACAGGACTGTGTAACAGCTAACTATATAAATATATGACAGGACTGTGTAACAGTTAACTATATAAATATATGACAGGACTGTGTAACAGCTAACAGGACTGTGTAACAGCTAACTATATAAATATATGACAGGACTGTGTAACAGTTAACTATATAAATATATGACAGGACTATGTAACAGCTAACTATATAAATATATGACAGGACTGTGTAACAAAGTTAACTATATAAATATATTACAGGACTGTGTAACAGTTAACTATATAAATATATGACAGGACTGTGTAACAGCTAACTATATAAATATATGACAGGACTGTGTAACAGTTAACTATATAAATATATGACAGGACTGTGTAACAGTTAACTATATAAATATATGACAGGACTGTGTAACAGTTAACTATATACATATATTACAGGACTGTGTAACAGCTAACTATATAAATATATTACAGGACTGTGTAACAGTTAACTATATAAATATATGACAGGACTGTGTAACAGTTAACTATATAAATATATGACAGGACTGTAACAGCTAACTATAAAATATATGACAGGACTGTGTAACAGCTATATAAATATATGACAGGACTGTAACAGTTAACTATATAAATATATGACAGGACTGTGTAACAGCTAACTATATAAATATATGACAGGACTGTGTAACAGCTAACTATATAAATATATTACAGGACTGTGTAACAGTTAACTATATAAATATATGACAGGACTGTGTAACAGTTAACTATATAAATATATAACAGGACTGTGTAACAGCTAACTATATAAATATATGACAGGACTGTGTAACAGTTAACTATATAAATATATGACAGGACTGTGTAACAGTTAACTATATAAATATATGACAGGACTGTGTAACAGCTAACAGGACTGTGTAACAGTTAACTATATAAATATATGACAGGACTGTGTAACAGCTAACTATATAAATATATGACAGGACTGTGTAACAGTTAACTATATAAATATATGACAGGACTGTGTAACAGTTAACTATATAAATATATGACAGGACTGTGTAACTGTCACGTCTAATCAAGGTGGGTGGAATCAGGCGCAGAGAGCAGATAGCGATATAAAGTTTATTCTCCGTTGAACAAAACAAACACGGTGAACCCAAACACACACAGGGTGAAATTATCCAACACAGGATAACAGAGTAACCGGAGAATAAGAAACACAAAAACACCGATAGACGAAAATAATGACAACATAAACAATCCCGCACAAAACAAGGGTGGGACAACCTACAATATATACAGACACTAATTAACTAAACAACACACAGGTGAAACCAATCAGACAAAACCAACAGATAAACGAAAAGGGATCGGTAGTGGCTAGTAGGACGGTGACGACGACCGCCGAGCACCGCCCGAACGGGTAGGAGAGCCAACCTCGGCGGAAGTCGTGACAGTAACAGCTAACTATATAAATATATAACAGACTGTGTAACAGCTAACTATATAAATATATAACAGGACTGTGTAACAGCTAACTATATAAATATATGACAGGACTGTGTAACAGCTAACAGGACTGTGTAACAGTTAACTATATAAATATATGACAGGACTGTGTAACAGCTAACTATATAAATATATGACAGGACTGTGTAACAGCTAACTATATAAATATATGACAGGACTGTGTAACAGCACAGGACTGTGTAACAGTTAACTATATAAATATATGAAACAGGACTGTGTAACAGTTAACTATATAAATATCTGACAGGACTGTGTAACAGCTATCATATAAATATATTACAGGACTATTATAACAGTTAACTATAAATATATGACAGGACTGTGTAACAGTTAAACTATATAAATATATAACAGGACTGTGTAACAGCTAACAGGACTGTGTAACAGTTAACTATATAAATATATGACAGGATGTGTAACAGTTAACTATATAAATATATGACAGGACTGTGTAACAGCTAACTAGGACTGGGTGTAAATAGCCAACTATATAAATATATTACAGGACTGTGTAACAGTTAACTATATAAATATATGACAGGACTGTGTAACAGTTAACTATATAAATATATAACAGGACTGTGTAACAGCTAACAGGACTGTGTAACAGTTAACTATATAAATATATGACAGGACTGTGTAACAGTTAACTATATAAATATATGACAGGACTGTGTAACAGCTAACAGGACTGTGTAACAGTTAACTATATAAATATATGACAGGACTGTGTAACAGTTAACTATATAAATATATGACAGGACTATGTGTAACAGTTAAACTATGACAGGACTCTGAATTATTATAAATATATAATTACAGGACTGTGTAACAGCTAATCTATATAAATATATGACAGGACTGTGTAACAGTTAACTATATAAATATATGACAGGACTGTGTAACAGCTAACAGGACTGTAACAGTTAACTAATATATATGACAGGACTGTGTAACAGCTAACTATATAAATATATGACAGGACTGTGTAACAGCTAACAGGACTGTGTAACAGTTAACTATATAAATATATGACAGGACTGTGTAACAGTTAACTATATAAATATATGACAGGACTGTGTAACAGCTAACTATATAAATATATGACAGGACTGTGTAACAGCTAACTATGTGTATAAATATATATATGACAGGACTGTGTAACAGTTAACTATATAAATATATGACAGGACTGTGTAACAGCTGCTATATAAATATATTACAGGTTGTGTAACAGTTAACTATAAATATATGACAGGACTGTGTAACAGCTAACTATATATAAATATATTACAGGACTGTGTAACAGTTAACTATATAAATATATGACAGGACTGTAACAGTTAACTATATAAATATATGACAGGACTGTGTAATGTTTAACAGGATTGTAACAGTATATAAATATATTACAGGACTGTGTAACAGCTAACTATATAAATATATGACAGGACTGTGTAACAGTTAACTATATAAATATATGACAGGACTATGTAACAGCTAACTATATAAATATATGACAGGACTGTGTAACAGCTAATCAATATAAATAGCTATATAAAGTTTATTCAAGAACAAAACAAACACGGTGAACCCAAACACACACAGGTGAAATTATCCAACACAGGATAACAGAGTAACCGGAGAATAAGAAACACAAAAACACCGATAGACGAAAATAATGAAATATAAACAATCCCGCACAAAACAAGGACTGTGTAACAGACACTAATTAACTATATAAACCAATCAGACAAAACCAACAGATAAATGAAAAGGGATCGGTAGTGGCAGTAGGACGGTGAGACGATAGCACCGCCCGAACGGGTAGGAGAGCCCAACTTAAGTTACAGTAACAGAACTTATAAATATATAACAGGACTGTGTAACAGCTAACTATATAAATATATAACAGACTGTGTAACAGCTAACTATATAAATATGACAGGACTGTGTAACAGCTAACAGGACTGTGTAACAGTTAACTATATAAATATATGACAGGACTGTGTAACAGCTAACAGGAAATATATGACAGGACTGTGTAACAGCTAACTATATAAATATATGACAGGACTGTGTAACAGTTAACTATATAATATATGACAGGACTGTGTAACAGTTAATATATAATATATGACAGGACTGTGTAACAGCTAACTATATAAATATATTACAGGACTGTGTAACAGTTAACTATATATAAATATATGACAGGACTGTGTAACAGTTAACTATATAAATATATGACAGGACTGTGTAACAGTTAACTATATAAATATATAACAGACCAAAACAGCTAATGTAGACTGTGTAACAGTTAACTATATAAATATATGACAGACTGTGTAACAGCTAACTATATAAATATATGACAGGACTGTGTAACAGTTAACTATATAAATATATGACAGGACTGTGTAACAGCTAACTATATAAATATATTACAGGACTGTGTAACAGTTAACTATATAAATATATGACAGGACTGTGTAACAGTTAACTATATAAATATATAACAGGACTGTGTAACAGCTAACAGGACTGTGTAACAGTTAACTATATAAATATATGACAGGACTGTGTAACAGTTAACTATATAAATATATGACAGGACTGTGTAACAGCTAACAGGACTGTGTAACAGTTAACTATATAAATATATGACAGGACTGTGTAACAGCTAACTATAAAATATATGACAGGACTGTAACAGTTAACTATATAAATATATGACAGGACTGTGTAACAGTTAACTATATAAATATATGACAGGACTGTGTAACAGTTAACTATATAAATATATGACAGGACTGTGTAACAGTTAACTATATAAATATATGACAGGACTGTGTAACAGCTAACTATATAAATATATGACAGGACTGTGTAAATGTAACTATATAAATATATAACAGGACTTAACAGCTAACTATATAAATATATTATTACAGGACTGTGTAACAAAGCAACTATATAAATATATGACAGGACTGTGTAACAGCTAACTATATAAATATATGACAGGACTGTGTAACAGCTTAACTATATAAATATATGACAGGACTATGTAACAGCTAACTATATAAATATATGACAGGACTGTGTACAGTTAACTATATAAATATATACAGGACTGTGTAACAGCTAACTATATAATATACCACAGGACTGTAACAGCTAACTATATAAATATATTACAGGACTGTGTGTAACAGTTAACTATATAAATATATGACAGGACTGTGGTAACAGCTAACTATATAAATATATGACAGGACTGTGTAACAGTTAACTATATAAATATATGACAGGACTGTGTAACAGCTAACTATATAAATATATTACAGGACTGTGTAACAGTTAACTATATAAATATATGACAGGACTGTGTAACAGTTAACTATATAAATATATAACAGGACTGTGTAACAGCTAACTATATAAATATATTACAGGACTGTGTAACAGTTAACTATATAAATATATGACAGGACTGTGTAACAGTTAACTATATAAATATATAACAGGACTGTGTAACAGCTAACTATATAAATATATGACAGGACTGTGTAACAGCTAACTATATAAATATATGACAGGACTGTGTAACAGCTAACTATATAAATATATGACAGGACTGTGTAACAGTTAACTATATAAATATATGACAGGACTGTGTAACAGCTAACTATATAAATATATTACAGGACTGTGTAACAGCTAACAGGACTGTGTAACAGCTAACTATATAAATATATGACAGGACTGTGTAACAGCTAACAGGACTGTGTAACAGCTAACTATATAAATATATGACAGGACTGTGTAACAGCTAACAGGACTGTGTAACAGCTAACTATATAAATATATGACAGGACTGTGTAACAGCTAACTATATAAATATATGACAGGACTGTGTAACAGCTAACTATATAAATATATGACAGGACTGTGTAACAGTTAACTATATAAATATATTACAGGACTGTGTAACAGTTAACTATATAAATATATGACAGGACTGTGTAACAGCTAACTATATAAATATATGACAGGACTGTGTAACAGTTAACTATATAAATATATGACAGGACTGTGTAACAGCTAACTATATAAATATATTACAGGACTGTGTAACAGCTAACTATATAAATATATGACAGGACTGTGTAACAGCTAACTATATAAATATATGACAGGACTGTGTAACAGTTAACTATATAAATATATGACAGGACTGTGTAACAGCTAACAGGACTGTGTAACAGTTAACTATATAAATATATGACAGGACTGTGTAACAGCTAACTATATAAATATATGACAGGACTGTGTAACAGCTAACTATATAAATATATGACAGGACTGTGTAACAGCTAACTATATAAATATATGACAGGACTGTGTAACAGCTAACTATATAAATATATGACAGGACTGTGTAACAGTTAACTATATAAATATATGACAGGACTGTGTAACAGTTAACTATATAAATATATGACAGGACTGTGTAACAGCTAACTATATAAATATATGACAGGACTGTGTAACAGTTAACTATATAAATATATGACAGGACTGTGTAACAGTTAACTATATAAATATATGACAGGACTGTGTAACAGCTAACTATATAAATATATGACAGGACTGTGTAACAGTTAACTATATACATATATGACAGGACTGTGTAACAGCTAACTATATAAATATATGACAGGACTGTGTAACAGTTAACTATATAAATATATGACAGGACTGTGTAACAGCTAACTATATAAATATATGACAGGACTGTGTAACAGTTAACTATATAAATATATGACAGGACTGTGTAACAGTTAACTATATAAATATATGACAGGACTGTGTAACAGCTAACTATATAAATATATGACAGGACTGTGTAACAGCTAACTATATAAATATATGACAGGACTGTGTAACAGCTAACTATATAAATATATAACAGGACTGTGTAACAGCTAACAGGACTGTGTAACAGCTAACTATATAAATATATGACA
>NW_027033862.1:0-6932 GCF_034236695.1 Oncorhynchus nerka | reverse complement strand
GCAGGTGTGAGGTACTTTTCAGCATATGCTTCAGTGTTTTGACACCAAACCTGCCACTGGTCTGAGGTACTTTTCGGCTTATGCTTCAGTGTTTTGACACCAAACCTGCCACTGGTCTGAGGTACTTTTCAGCATATGCTTCAGTGTTTTGACACCAAACCTGCCACTGGTGTGAAGTACTTTTCAGCATATGCTTCAGTGTTTTGACACCAAACCTGCCACTGGTGTGAGGTACTTTTCAGCATATGCTTCAGTGTTTTGACACCAAACCTGCCACTGGTGTGAGGTACTTTTCAGCATATGCTTCAGTGTTTTGACACCAAACCTGCCACTGGTGTGCGTGGCCAAAGGCAGTGCTAAGGTCAAATGCTCTTTGGTCGCTCACACTAGCAGTGAGTTTGACATCGGGAAAACTGAAGCTTTTTGCTCATCTTTGCCAACTGACTGTAAAATGGGAATATTTGTACACAACAAATTGGCCAGTGTTACTTAGTGATGAATGTTCATTATAACATTTCTAGAGTTGATTCAGGAGTTAAATGAACTCTTAGTGGTGTATAAGAACCCATGTGTTGGTGTTAATAACCGTTATGATCTATTTCAGGTAGATCTTTTTGTTTGTTTCAATCTGTGCTTTACATCTACATTGATTTTATGCTACACAAAGATACAATAACATACAATGCGTCAATGTAAGTTACATAATATAAAAATCCCCATCAAAATCTGTCAAGTTTAAGCTAGAGATATCGGGGGTTTGCATTGTGCATCTCAATCAATTGTACAATTGTACGGAATCAATCGGTCTTCTCATGCAAATGTCTGTAGCGTCCAAACGGTTTGATCTACATTATTATGGAAATAGAGACTCGCGTACATGATGGTGTTCTGCTGTACGACCTCCACAAGTGTCAGGAGAGTCGTCTGAAGTCAGTACCGTGGATGTGCCAAGTTCTGTTTGGTAGCGTTCATACTGTTAGGGCTACTGAAAAGTACTGTGACAGCATTGTGGAAAGGGTAGATTCTCACGAACAAAATGTTGTTCTCCCTTTGTCTCTAGGACCCCCACGTGTCACAGGACTCCTCTGAAGGTAACCGGTACCGTTTAAAAACATAATAATACAACTATGAAGAAAGGGGTATGAAGGTGTAATATGTGTCAAAAATGTATATTTCCTGATTTAAAATAAAAAAATATCTCCTAGATTTAGGACAGACACTTCAAAACCTTGTTTCTTATGATACATTGTTTTGACTGTCCTTTTTTCCATTTATAAATGTGTATTCAATGCATTTCAATGGGCTTTAGTAGTAAAAGCCTAAATCAATATTTTAACAAATACATTTTTTTAAATAACACATTTTATACCCAAAGGGGTCATAAAATTCCAAATCAAATAGCTAAAGGGTCCATGGTATGACTGTCTTAAAACAATAATGTCAGCTTAGGACTGCCTCCTCCCTCCCCCAACGTCTTATCTTTATAATTATTCCACAATACTGATGATGGATCAGCTCCTTTAAAGATATCATCACAGATATCATCACCTATGGCTGCAAATACTGAGGGAGGTTATTCTAATGCTTACCCTATAATGATGCACTGAATCAAGATTTGACACATAATTGCGTTGTTACACATCATGAAATATATGAGTCAAAATTAGCCTACAATTAGCTAAATAATAACTAAATGGAATGAACATGAAATTGATTTCAATATTATTGAATTGTACAGCGTAGGCTTATGTAGCCTATACTTGTTACGTACAGTACCAATCAAAAGTGTGGACACACCTACTCATTCCAGGGTTTTTCTTTATTCTTACTATTTTCTACATTGTAGAATAATACTGAAGACAAACTATGAAATAACACATATGGAATAATGTAGTAACCAAACAATTGTTAAACAAATCAAAATCTATTTTATATTTGAGATTCTTCCAAAGCAGCCACCCTTTGCCTTGATGACAAGCTTTGCACACTCTTTGGCATTCTCTCAACCAGCAGTATGAGGTAGTCACCTGGAAGGCATTTCAATTAACAGGTGTCCCTTGTTAAAAGTTCATTTGTGGAATTAATTTCCTCTTAATACATTTGAGCCAATCAGTTGTGTTGTGACAAGGTAGGGTATACAGAAGAAGCTCTTATCTGGTAAAGACCACGCCCATATTAAGGCAAGAACAGCTCAAATAAGCAAAGAGAAATGACACTCCATCATTATTTTAGGACATGAAGGTCAGTCAATCCGGAAAATTTCAAGAACTTTGAACATTTCTTCAAGTGTAGTTGCAAAAACCATCAAGTGCTATCATGAAACTGGCTCTCATGTGAAGCCCCACAGGAAAGGAAGACGCAGAGTTACCTCTGCTGCAGCGGATAAGTTCATTAGAGTTAACTGCACCTCAGATTGTAGCCCAAATAAAATGCTTCGCAGTTCAAGTAACAGACATCTCAACATCAACTGTTCAGAGACAGCATGAATCAGGCCTTCATGGTAGAATTGCTGCAAAGAAACCACTACTAAAGGACACCAATAAGAAGAAGAGACTTGCTTGGGCCAAAAAACACGAGCAATGGACATTAGACTGGTGGAAATCTGTCCTTTGGTCTGAGGAGTTCAAATGTGAGATTTTTGGTTCCAACCGCCGTGTCTTTGTGAAACGCAGAGTAGGTGAACGGATGATCTATGCAGGTGTGGTTCCCACCATGAAGCATGGAAGTGGTGTGGGGGTGCTTTGCTGATGACACCGTCTGTGATTTATTTAGAATTCAAGGCACACTTAACCAGCATGGCTACCACAGCATTCTGCAGCGATACGCCATCCCATCTGGTTTGGGGCTTGAGCTGGACTATCATTTGTTTTTCAACAGGACAATGACCCAACACACTCCAGTCTGTGTAAGGGCTATTTGACCAAGACTGAGAGTGATGGAGTGCTGCATCAGATGACCTGACCTCCACAATCACCCGATCTCAAACCCAATTGAGACGGTTTGGGATGAATTGGACCGCAGAGGAAGGAAACATCCGGGCGCCGACAGAGATGGCCGCCTCGCTTCGCGTTCTAGGAAACTATGCAGTTTTTTGTTTTTTACGTGTTATTTCTTACATTAGTACCCCAGGTCATCTTAGGTTTCATTACATACAGTCGAGAAGAACTACTGAATATAAGATCAGCGTCAACTCACCATCAGTACGACCAAGAATATGTTTTCGCGACGCGGATCCTGTGTTCTGCCTACATACAGGACAACGGAATGGATCCATGCAGCGACCCAAAAAAAACGAATCCGAAAAAGAGGGAAACGAGGCGGTCTTCTGGTCAGACTCGGAGACGGGCACACCGTGCACCACTCCCTAGCATTCTTCTTGCCAATGTCCAGTCTTGACAACAAGGTTGATGAAATCCGAGCAAGGGTAGCATTCCAGAGGGACATCAGAGACTGTAACGTTCTTTGCTTCGTGGAAACATGGCTCACTGGAGAGACTATCCGAGGCGGTGCAGCCAACGGGTTTCTCCTACGCATCGCGCCGACAGAAACAAACATCTTTCTGGTAAGAAAGGGGCGGGCGTATGCCTTATGACTAACGAGACATGGTGTGATGAAAGAAACATGGGGCAGGAACTCAAATCCTCTGTTCACCTGATTTAGAATTCCTCACAATCAAATGTAGACCGCATTATCTACCAAGAGAATTCTCTTCACGGCAATCACAGCCGTATATATCTCCCCCAAGCAGACACATGGATGGCTCTGAACGAACTTTATTTAACTCTTTGCAAACTGGAAACCATTTATCCGGAGGCTGCATTCATTGTAGCTGGGGATTTTAACAAGGCTAATCTGAAAACAAGACTCCCTAAATTTTATCAGCATATCGATTGCGCAACCAGGGGTGGAAAAACCTTGGATCATTGCTTTTCGAACTTCCGCGACGCATATAAGGCCCTGCCCCGCCCCCCTTTCGGAAAAGCTGACCACGACTCCATTTTGTTGATCCCTGCCTACAGACAGAAACTAAAACTAGAGGCTCCCACACTGAGGTCTGTCCAACGCTGGTCCGACCAAGCTGACTCCACACTCCAAGACTGCTTCCATCACGTGGACTGGGATATGTTTCATGTTGCGTCAGATAACAATATTGACGAATACGCTGATTCAGTGCGTTGAAGATGTCGTTCCCAAAGCAATGATTAAAACATTCCCCAACCAGAAACCGTGGATTGATGGCAGCATTCGCGTGAAACTGAAAGCGTGAACCACTGCTTTTAATCAGGCCAAGGTGTCTGGTAACATGACCGAATACAAACAGTGCAGCTATTCCCTCCGCAAGGCTATCAAACAAGCTAGCGTCAGTACAGAGACAAAGTAGAATCTCAATTCAACGGCTCCAGACACAAGAGGCATGTGGCAGGGTCTACAGTCAATCACGGACTACAGGAAGAAACCCAGCCCAGTCACGGACCAGGATGTCTTGCTCCCAGGCAGACTAAATAACTTTTTGCCCGCTTTGAGGACAATACAGTGCCACTGACACGGCCTGCAACGAAAACATGCGGTCTCTCCTTCACTGCAGCCGAGGTGAGTAAGACATTTAAACGTGTTAATCCTCGCAAGGCTGCAGGCCCAGACGGCATCCCCAGCCGCGCCCTCAGAGCATGCGCAGACCAGCTGGCCGGTGTGTTTACGGACATATTCAATCAATCCCTATACCAGTCTGCTGTTCTGGCACATGCTTCAAGAGGGCCACCATTGTTCCTGTTCCCAAGAAAGCTAAGGTAACTGGAGCTAAACGACTACCGCCCGTAGCACTCACTTCCGTCATCATGAAGTGCTTTGAGAGACTAGTCAAGGACCATATCACCTCCACCGTACCTGACACCCTAGACCCACTCAATTTGCTTACCGCCCAAATAGGTCCACAGACGATGCAATCTCAACCACACTGCACACTGCCCTAACCCATCTGGACAAGAGGAATACCTATGTGAGAATGCTGTTCATCGACTACAGCTCGGCATTCAACACCATAGTACCCTCCAAGCTCGAGACCCTGGGTCTCGACCCCGCCCTGTGCAACTGGGTACTGGACTTCCTGACGGGCCGCCCCCAGGTGGTGAGGGTAGGCAACAACATCTCCTCCCCGCTGATCCTCAACACTGGGGCCCCACAAGGGTGCGTTCTGAGCCCTCTCCTGTACTCCCTGTTCACCCACGACTGCGTGGCCACACACGCCTCCAACTCAATCATCAAGTTTGCGGACGACACAACAGTGGTAGGCTTGATTACCAACAACGACGAGATGGCCTACAGGGAGGAGGTGAGGGCCCTCGGAGTGTGCTGTCAGGAAAGTAACCTCACACTCAACATCAACAAAACTAAGGAGATGATTGTGGACTTCAGGAAACAGCAGAGGAACACCCCCTATCCACATTGATGGAACAGTAGTGGAGAGGTATGAAGTTTTAATTTCCTCGGCATACACATCACAGACAAACTGAATTGGTCCACTCACACAGACAGCATCGTGAAGAAGGCGCAGCAGCGCCTCTTCAACCTCAGGAGGCTGAAGAAATTCGGCTTGTCACCAAAAGCACTCACAAACTTCTACAGATGCACAATCGAGAGCATCCTGGCGGGCTGTATCACCGCCTGGTACGGCAACTGCTCCGCCCTCAACCGTAAGGCTCTCCAGAGGGTAGTGAGGTCTGCACAACGCATCACCGGGGGCAAACTACCTGCCCTCCAGGACACCTACACCACCCGATGTCACAGGAAGGCCATAAAGATCATCAAGGACAACAACCACCCGAGCCACTGCCTGTTCACCCCGCTATCATCCAGAAGGCGAGGTTAGTACAGGTGCATCAAAGCTGGGACCGAGAGACTGAAAAACAGCTTCTATCTCAAGGCCATCAGACTGTTAAACAGCCACTACTAACATTGAGTGGCTGCTGCCAACACACTGACACTGACTCAACTCCAGCCACTTTAATAATGGGAATTGATGGGAAATGATGTAAAATATATCACTAGCCACTTTAAACAATGCTACCTTATATAATGTTACTTACCCACCATTGTCATCTCATATGCATACGTATATGTATGCTCTATATGTACGACTGCATCCTTATGTAATACATGTATCACTAGCCACTTTAACTATGCCACTTTGTTTACATACTCATCTCATATGTATATACTGTGCTCGATACCATCTACTGTATCTTGCCTATGCTGCTCTGTACCATCACTCATTCATATATCCTTATGTACATATTCTTTATCCCACTTACATTGTGTATAAGACAGTAGTTTTGGAATTGTGTAGTTAGATTACTTTGTTGGTGTGCCATTGTCGGGCAGAAGGACATTAACCTTTAGCTACTCGCATTAACATCTGCTAACCATGTGTATGTGACAAATAAGATTTGATTTGATTTGATTTGAAAAGCAGCCAACAAGTGCTCAGCATATCCTTCAATACTTTTGGAAAAGCTTTTCAGGTGAAGCTGGTTGAGAGAATGCCAATAGTGCGCAAAGCTGACATCAAGGCAAAGGGTGGCTACTTAGAAGAACCTCAAAAATAAAATATATTTTGATATGATATAACAGTTTGTTGGTTACTACATGATCCATTATGTGTTATTTCATAGTTTTGATGTCTTCACTATTATTTTACAATGTAGAAAATACAAAAAAATTAAGTACTATTGAATGAGGAGTCGTGTCCAAACTTTTGACTGGTACTGTATATGCCAGGAGTCAGGAAGCAGGTGCAGAAGGTGAGTTTAATAATGACAAAAGCAGAGAAACAAAACATGAGAAGCGTACAGAGCGTGAATAAAAACAATATTAACTATTGACTGATGGCTACTGAGGGCTAAATAAAGGGAGATTAATCATGGAAATAATGATGT
>NW_027033861.1:0-6932 GCF_034236695.1 Oncorhynchus nerka | reverse complement strand
ACACATTGTTATAATAGTTATACAGCCATATATATTACACATTGTTATAATAGTTATACTGCCATATATATTACACATTGTTGTAACAGAGTTATACTGCCATATATATTACACATTGTTATAATAGTTATACTGCCATATATATTACACATTGTTGTAACAGAGTTATACTGCCATATATATTACACATTGTTGTAACAGAGTTATACTGCCATATATATTACACATTGTTATAATAGTTATACTGCCATATATATTACACATTGTTGTAATAGTTATACTGCCATATATATTACACATTGTTGTAACAGAGTTATACTGCCATATATATTACACATTGTTATAATAGTTATACTGCCATATATATTACACATTGTTGTAATAGTTATACTGCCATATATATTACACATTGTTGTAACGAGTTATACTGCCATATATATTACACATTGTTGTAATAGTTATACTGCCATATATATTACACATTGTTGTAATAGTTATACTGCCATATATATTACACATTGTTGTAACAGAGTTATACTGCCATATATATTACACATTGTTATAATAGTTATACTGCCATATATATTACACATTGTTGTAATAGTTATACTGCCATATATATTACACATTGTTGTAATAGTTATACTGCCATATATATTACACATTGTTGTAATAGTTATACTGCCATATATATTACACATTGTTGTAATAGTTATACTGCCATATATATTACACATTGTTGTAACAGAGTTATACTGCCATATATATTACACATTGTTATAATAGTTATACTGCCATATATATTACACATTGTTGTAATAGTTATACTGCCATATATATTACACATTGTTGTAACAGAGTTATACTGCCATATATATTACACATTGTTGTAATAGTTATACTGCCATATATATTACACATTGTTGTAACAGAGTTATACTGCCATATATATTACACATTGTTGTAATAGTTATACTGCCATATATATTACACATTGTTGTAATAGTTATACTGCCATATATATTACACATTGTTGTAACAGAGTTATACTGCCATATATATTACACATTGTTATAACAGAGTTATACTGACATATATATTACACATTGTTGTAATAGTTATACTGCCATATATATTACACATTGTTGTAACAGAGTTATACTGCCATATATACTATGTTCCTCTCTCTTTCATCTGAACAAAACTTGCTACTGCACAATGTCAGCCACCCAGGGAGTATCAGAAATGATCTGGGTCCCAAATGGCACCCTATTCCCTGTATGTAGTGCACTACTTTTGACCAGAGACCTATAGGTACCCTATTCCCTATATAGTGCACTACTTTTGACCAGAGCCTATGAGGGACCCTATTCCCTATATATAGTGCACTACTTTTGACCAGAGCCTATGAGGTACCCTATTCCCTATATATAGTGCCCTGAGGGAGGGGGGGAGGGAGGGAGGGAGGGAGGGAGGGAGGGAGGGAGGGAGGGAGGGGAGGTAGACATAAGGGGGAGAGACTGTTATTGTTTTTGTTAGAAATTGACTGGGTCATTGGTTCAGGATCAGTTTTTGAGGGGGAGCTGCCGGACCTGGTTAATGTTTGATTTAATATCCTTGTGTGTGTGTGTGTGTGTGTGTGTGTGTGTGCGCGCCCTCCCAGGGTGAGCCTGTGATATTGGGATACCAGGCATGTGATCACTAGTAGTAGTAAGGACTGTTGCCTTGAGGGCCGCTCTGAGGGGTGACTACAAACCAAATGGAAGCTGGGAAGTTGTGATTCTGGTCATTGATTTGCGATTTCATTCAGCAAATTGAATCCACTTTAAAACGATTGTGATATTGAGTCTTGTAACAAACAGATGCAGAACTGTAAATCTCAAGCCCTGAGAACATATTTATTGATTTGGACGAGAGGTAAAGTTACTCCCTGTTCTGTTAGTGTGTTGCAACCGGAATGAAAGAAATCATGTGGTAGTCTAGTTTTTTTTAGCAGCGAGCTGAAGGTTTTCTCCATTGAAATATTGAATGAAATACCCACCCGGATGCAGCTTCTCCAACACTAACACATCACTTCTGATGTACCGTGCTGATAGTGCTCCACTGTGAATGGAACAGGAACCCCCCAAAAATATGCTTCTCCAAATATCTATCATGTGTAAACTCTTTTAACCCTTATGGATTGTAGTTCTACAGCTGCTAACGAGGTGTTTAGGGATTCACAACAAATGACTCCATCTGTTAATGAGAACATAGAGATCTAATAGATGACTCCAAAATGACCTCTTTCCTTATTAACTCCAAAATGGACCTCTTTCCTTATTAACTCCATAATGACCTCTTTCCTTATTAACTCCATAATGACCTCTTTCCTTATTAACTCCATAATGACCTCTTTCCTTATTAACTCCATAATGACCTCTTTCCTTATTAACTTCATAATGACCTCTTTCCTTATTAACTCCATAATGACCTCTTTCCTTATTAACTCCATAATGACCTCTTTCCTTATTAACTCCATAATGACCTCTTTCCTTATTAACTCCATAATGACCTCTTTCCTTATTAACTCCATAATGACCTCTTTCCTTATTAACTCCATAATGACCTCTTTCCTTAACTCCACACACCTCCAGCGATAGACACACACGCACACGCACACACACACGCACGCACACACACGCACACACACACACGCACGCACACACACGCACGCACGCACGGGTTTCTCTTTCCTCCAGCGATATACACACACACACACACACACACACACACACACAGAGTTGATGGGGGATAGGGTGGATTGTTGATAGTTGAGATAGAGGGTTTCTTCTCCACATCCATCGGTAGCACTGTGTGTGTGTGTGTGTGTGTGTGTGTGTGTGTGTGTGTGTGTGTGTGTGTGTGTATATCGCTGGAGGAGAGAGAAACCCGTAGAGGCTTTTATATTTATAGACCAGTTCATTTCTAACATTATCACTTATTTAGTCTCTCCCAGATCATGAATTGTCTCTGAGAGCTAACCAGAGTCCAGCTCAGGGTTTAACCAGCCTTCTGACAGCTAACCAGAGCCCAGCTCAGGGTTTAACCAGCCTTCTGACAGCTAACCACAGCCCAGCTCAGGGTTTAACCAGCCTCCTGACAGCTAACCACTGCCCAGCTCAGGGTTAGCTCGGACCCTGGACCAGCTCGGACCCTGGCCGTGGGTAGTGCATTAGAAAGGGAATAAGGTAGGACACAGATCATAGCAACATGACAGGAACACTATATCTATGATGGGACTGATGAGGCTACACAGAGAGAGAGAGGAGTCTGATGAGGCTACTGTCACGCCCTGACCTTAGAGATCCCTATTATTCTCTATGTTTGGTTAGGTCAGGGTGTGACTCGGGTGGGAAAGTCTATGTTTTCTATTTCTTTGTTTTTGGTCGTGTGTGGTTCCCAATCAGAGGCAGCTGTCTATCATTGGGGCGGCAGAGTAGCCTAGTGGTTAGAGCGTTGGACTAGTAACCGAAAGGTTGCAAGTTCAAATCCCCGAGCTGACAAGGCATGGAAATCTGTGGTTCTGCCCTAGACAGAGCAGTAAACCCACTGTTCCGGCCATCATTGAAAATAAGAATTTGTTCTTAACTGACTTGCCTCCAGTTAAATAAAGATAAAATAAAGTTGTTCTGATTGGGGATCACATATAAGTTGTAATTTTCCTTTTGGGTTTTGTGGGATCTTGTTTTCTGTTTAGTGTTTCTGCCTGACAGAACTGTGCGCTTTCGTTTTGTTATTTTGTTTGATTGTTGTTTTAAATGAAATAATCATGAACACTTTCTCTGCTACGATGAGACTACAGAGAGAGAGAGAGAGAGAGGAGTCTGATGAGGCTACAGAGAGAGAGAGGAGTCTGATCCAGGAGAGAGAGAGAGAGAGAGAGAGAGAGAGAGAGAGAGAGGAGTCTGATGAGGCTACAGAGAGAGAGAGAGGAGTCTGATGAGAGAGAGAGAGAGAGAGAGAGATAGAGGAGTCTGATGAGGCTACAGAGAGAGAGAGAGAGGAGTCTGATGAGGCTACAGAGAGAGAGAGGAGTCTGATGAGGCTACAGAGAGAGAGAGAGGAGTCTGATGAGACTACAGAGAGAGAGAAGAGTCTGGATGAGGCTAGGCTACATAGAGAGAGAGAGAGTCTGAGGAGGCTACAGAGAGAGAGAGAGGAGTCTGATGAGGCTACAGAGAGAGAGAGAGAGGAGTCTGATGAGGCTCCAGAGAGTCTGATGAGGCTCCAGAGAGAGAAAGAGTCTGATGAGGACTACATAGAGAGAGAGAAGAGTCTGATGAGGCTCAGAGAGAGAGAGAGAGGAGTCTGATGAGGCTACAGAGAGAGAGAGGAGTCTGATGAGACTCCAGAGAGAGAGAGAGAGAGGAGTCTGATGAGCTACAGAGAGAGAGAGTCTGATGAGGCTACAGAGAGAGAGAGAGAGGAGTCTGATGAGAGCCAGAGAGAGAGGAGTCTGATGAGGCTACAGAGAGAGAGAGAGATGAGTCTGATGAGGCTCAGAGAGAGAGAGAGTCTGATGAGGCTACAGAGAGAGAGAGGAGTCTGATGAGGCTCCAGAGAGAGAGAGAGGAGTCTGATGAGGCTACAGAGAGAGAGAGGAGTCTGATGAGGCTACAGAGAGAGAGAGGAGTCTGATGAGGCTCCAGAGAGAGAGAGAGGAGTCTGATGAGGCTACAGAGAGAGAGAGGAGTCTGATGAGGCTACAGAGAGAGAGAGGAGTCTGATGAGGCTACAGAGAGAGCTACAGAGGAGTCTGATGAGGCTACATAGAGAGAGAGAGGAGTCTGAACAGAGAGAGAGAAGAGTCTGATGAGGCTCCAGAGAGAGAGAGAGGAGTCTGATGAGGCTACATAGAGAGAGATAGGAGTCTGATGAGACTACAGAGAGAGAGAAGAGTCTGATGAGGCTCCAGAGAGCGAGAGAGAGGAGTCTGATGAGGCTACATAGAGAGAGAGAGGAGTCTGATGAGACTACAGAGAGAGAGAAGAGTCTGATGAGGCTCCAGAGAGAGAGAGAGAGGAGTCTGATGAGGCTACAGAGAGAGAGAGGAGTCTGATGAGGCTACAGAGAGAGAGAGAGAGGAGTCTGATGAGGCTCCAGAGAGCGAGAGAGAGGAGTCTGATGAGACTATAGAGAGAGAGAAGAGTCTGATGAGGCTCCAGAGAGCGAGAGAGAGAGTCTGATGAGGCATAGAGAAGAGAGAGTCTGTTCCTAGAGCCAGGAGTCTGAAAATAGAGAGAGAGGAGTTTGCTCCAGAGAGAGAGACTGAGGAGTCTGATGAGGCTAAGAGAAAAAGATAAAGAGAAGAGAGGAGTCTGATCTCTGAGAGAGAGGAGTCTGATGAGAGAGAGAGGAGTCTTTCAGAGAGAGAGAGAGGAGTCTTTGAGGTTTTGAGGGAGTCTTGAGGCTACAGAGAGAGAGAGAGTCTGCCTGACAGAGGAGTCTCCTGCTTTGTTATTTTGTTTGGAGTTGTTGTTTTAAAATGAAAGATGAACACTTTCTCTGCTACGATGAGAAGAGTCTGATGAGGCTCCAGAGAGAGAGAGAGAGGAGTCTGATGAGGCTACAGAGAGAGAGAGGAGTCTGATGAGGCTACAGAGAGAGAGAGGAGTCTGATGAGGCTCCAGAGAGAGAGCGAGAGAGAGAGAGAGAGAGAGAGAGCGAGAGAGAGAGGAGTCTGATGAGGCTACAGAGAGAGAGAGAGGAGTCTGATGAGAGAGAGAGTCTGATGAGACAGAGAGAGATAGAGGAGTCTGATGAGGCTACAGAGAGAGAGAGAGGAGTCTGATGAGGCTACAGAGAGAGAGAGGAGTCTGATGAGGCTACAGAGAGAGAGAGAGGAGTCTGATGAGACTACAGAGAGAGAGAAGAGTCTGATGAGGCTCCAGAGAGAGAGAGAGAGGAGTCTGATGAGGCTACATAGAGAGAGAGAGGAGTCTGATGAGACTATAGAGAGAGAGAAGAGTCTGATGAGGCTCCAGAGAGCGAGAGAGAGGAGTCTGATGAGGCTCCAGAGAGAGAGAGAGAGGAGTCTGATGAGGCTCCAGAGAGAGAGAGAGAGGAGTCTGATGAGGCTACATAGAGAGAGAGAGGAGTCTGATGAGGCTCCAGAGAGAGAGAGAGAGAGGAGTCTGATGAGGCTACAGAGAGAGAGGAGTCTGATGAGGCTACAGAGAGAGAGAGAGAGGAGTCTGATGAGACTACAGAGAGAGAGAGGAGTCTGATGAGGCTACAGAGAGAGAGAGAGGAGTCTGATGAGGCTCCAGAGAGAGAGAGAGAGGAGTCTGATGAGGCTACAGAGAGAGAGAGAGTCTGATGAGGCACAGAGAGAGAGAGGAGTCTGATGAGGCTACAGAGAGAGAGAGAGAGAGTCTGATGAGAGAGAGACTGAGAGCCAGAGAGAGAGAGAGGAGTCTGATGAGGCTACAGAGAGAGAGAGAGAGGAGTCTGATGAGGCTACAGAGAGAGAGAGGAGTCTGATGAGGCTACAGAGAGAGAGAGAGGAGTCTGATGAGACTACAGAGAGAGAGAAGAGTCTGATGAGGCTCCAGAGAGAGAGAGAGAGGAGTCTGATGAGGCTACATAGAGAGAGAGAGGAGTCTGATGAGACTACATAGAGAGAGAGAAGAGTCTGATGAGGCTCCAGAGAGCGAGAGAGAGGAGTCTGATGAGGCTACATAGAGAGAGAGAGGAGTCTGATGAGGCTCCAGAGAGAGAGAGAGAGGAGTCTGATGAGGCTACATAGAGAGAGAGAGGAGTCTGATGAGGCTACAGAGAGAGAGAGAGAGGAGTCTGATGAGGCTACAGAGAGAGAGAGGAGTCTGATGAGGCTACAGAGAGAGAGAGAGAGGAGTCTGATGAGACTACAGAGAGAGAGAGAGGAGTCT
>NW_027033860.1:0-6927 GCF_034236695.1 Oncorhynchus nerka | reverse complement strand
CCTCTACTGTCTACTGAGGGTGGTTTATTAACCCCTAGTTACCTCTACTGTCTACTGAGGGTGGTTTATTAACCCTAGTTACCTCTACTGAGAGGATGGTTTATTAACCCTAGTTACCTCTACTGTCTACTGAGGATGGTTTATTAACCCTAGTTACCTCTACTGTCTACTGAGGATGGTTTATTAACCCTAGTTACCTCTACTGAGGATGGTTTATTAACCCCTAGTTACCTCTACTGTCTACTGAGGATGGTTTATTAACCCTAGTTACCTCTACTGTCTACTGAGGTGGTTTATTAACCCCTACTGTCTACTGAGGATGGTTTATTAACCTAGTTACCTCTCTACTGTCTACTGAGGACAGTTTTTATTAACCCCTAGTTACCTCTACTGTCTACTGAGGATGGTTTATTAACCCCTAGTTACCTCTACTGTCTACTGAGGGTGGTTTATTAACCCCTAGTTACCTCTACTGTCTACTGAGGGTGGTTTATTAACCCCTAGTTACCTCTACTGAGGATGGTTTATTAACCCCTAGTTACCTCTACTGTCTACTGAGGATGGTTTATTAACCCTAGTTACTCTACTGTCTACTGAGGACGGTTTATTAACCCCTAGTTACCTCTACTGTCTACTGAGGGATGGTTTATTAACCCCTAGTTACCTCTACTGTCTACTGAGGGTGGTTTATTAACCCCTAGTTACCTCTACTGTCTACTGAGGGTGGTTTATTAACCCCTAGTTACCTCTACTGTCTACTGAGGGTGGTTTATTAACCCCTAGTTACCTCTACTGAGGGATGGTTTATTAACCCTAGTTACCTCTACTGTCTACTGAGGATGGTTTATTAACCCCTAGTTACCTAGTTACTCTACTGTCTACTGAGGATGGTTTAGTTAACCACTAGTTACCTCTACTGTTTGAGGGTGGTTTATTAACCCTAGTTACCTCTACTGAGGTGGTTTATTAACCCCTAGTTACTCTACTGAGAGGATGGTTTATTAACCCCTAGTTACCTCTACTGAGGGTGGTTTTATTAACCCCTAGTTACCTCTACTGTCTACTGAGGATGGTTTATTAACCCCTAGTTACCTCTACTGAGGAGGGTGGTTTATTAACCCTAGTTACCTCTACTGTCTACTGAGGACGGTTTATTAACACCTAGTTACCTCTACTGTCTACTGAGGGTGGTTTATTAACCCCTAGTTACCTCTACTGTCTACTGAGGGTGGTTTATTAACCCCTAGTTACCTCTACTGTCTACTGAGGATGGTTTATTAACCCTAGTTACCTCTACTGTCTACTGAGGGTGGTTTATTAACCCCTAGTTACCTCTACTGTCTACTGAGGATGGTTTATTAACCCCTAGTTACCTCTACTGTCTACTGGTAGTTTATTAACCCCTAGTTACCTCTACTGTCTACTGAGGATGGTTTATTAACCCCTAGTTACTGAGGATCTACTGTCTACTGAGGATGGTTTTATTAACCCTAGTTACCTCTACTGTCTACTGAGGGTGGTTTATTAACCCCTAGTTACCTCTACTGTCTACTGAGGTGGTTTATTAACCCCTAGTTACCTCTGTCTACTGAGGATGGTTTTATTAACCCCTAGTTACCTCTACTGTCTACTGAGGATGGTTTATTAACCCCTAGTTACCTCTACTGTCTACTGGGGTGGTTTATTAACCCCTAGTTACCTCTACTGTCTACTGAGGACGGTTTATTAACCCCTAGTTACCTCTACTGTCTACTGAGGGTGGTTTTATTAACCCCTAGTTACCTCTACTGTCTACTGAGGGTGGTTTATTAACCCCTAGTTACCTCTACTGTCTACTGAGGGTGGTTTATTAACCCCTAGTTACCTCTACTGTCTACTGAGGGTGGTTTATTAACCCCTAGTTACCTCTACTGTCTACTGAGGGTGGTTTATTAACCCCTAGTTACCTCTACTGTCTACTGAGGGTGGTTTTATTAACCCCTAGTTACCTCTACTACTGAGGGTGGTTTATTAACCCTAGTTACTCTACTACTGGAGGGTGGTTTATTAACCCCCCTCTACTGTCTACTGAGGGTGGTTTATTAACCCCTAGTTACCTATAGTTACCTCTACTGTCTACTGAGGATGGTTTATTAACCCCTAGTTACCTCTACTGTCTACTGAGGACGGTTTATTAACCCCTAGTTACCTCTACTGTCTACTGAGGGTGGTTTATTAACCCCTAGTTACCTCTACTGAGGGTGGTTTATTAACCCCTAGTTACCTCTACTGTCTACTGAGGATGGTTTATTAACCCCTAGTTACCTCTACTGTGGGTGGTTTATTAACCCCTAGTTACCTCTACTGTCTACTGAGGACGGTTTATTAACCCCTAGTTACCTCTACTGAGGATGTTTTATTAACCCCTAGTTACCTCTGTCTACTGAGGGTGGTTTATTAACCCCTAGTTACCTCTACTGTCTACTGAGGGTGGTTTATTAACCCCTAGTTACCTCTACTGTCTACTGAGGGTGGTTTATTAACCCCTAGTTACCTATAGTTACCTCTACTGTCTACTGAGGATGGTTTATTAACCCCTAGTTACCTCTACTGTCTACTGAGGACGGTTTATTAACCCCTAGTTACCTCTACTGTCTACTGAGGATGGTTTATTAACCCCTAGTTACCTCTACTGTGGGTGGTTTATTAACCCCTAGTTACCTCTACTGTCTACTGAGGACGGTTTATTAACCCCTAGTTACCTCTACTGAGGATGTTTTATTAACCCCTAGTTACCTCTGTCTACTGAGGATGGTTTATTAACCACTAGTTACCTCTACTGTCTACTGAGGGTGGTTTATTAACCCCTAGTTACCTCTACTGAGGGTGGTTTATTAACCCCTAGTTACCTCTACTGAGGGTGGTTTATTAACCTCCTACTGTCTACTGAGGGTGGTTTATTAACCCCTAGTTACCTCTACTGAGGACGGTTTATTAACCCCTAGTTACCTCTACTGTCTACTGAGGATGGTTTATTAACCCCTAGTTACCTCTACTGTCTACTGAGGGTGGTTTATTAACCCCTAGTTACCTCTACTGTCTACTGAGGGTGGTTTATTAACCCCTAGTTACCTCTACTGTCTACTGAGGATGGTTTATTAACCCCTAGTTACCTCTACTGTCTACTGAGGGTGGTTTATTAACCCCTAGTTACCTCTACTGAGGGTGTCTACTGACCTTTTACTGTCTACTGAGGGTGGTTTATTAACCCCTAGTTACTCTACTGAGGATGGTTTATTAACTGTTACTCTACTGTCTACTGAGGGTGGTTTATTAACCCCTAGTTACCTCTACTGTCTACTGAGGGTGGTTTGTTAACCCTAGTTACTACTGAGGGTGGTTTATTAACCCCTAGTTACCTCTACTGTCTACTGAGGATCTTTATTAACCCCTAGTTACTACTGAGGATGGTTTATTAACCCCTAGTTACCTCTACTGTCTACTGAGGACGGTTTATTAACCCCTAGTTACCTCTACTGTCTACTGAGGGTGGTTTATTAACCCCTAGTTACCTCTACTGTCTACTGGGTGGTTTATTAACCCCTAGTTACCTCTACTGTCTACTGAGGGTGGTTTATTAACCCCTAGTTACCTCTACTGAGGGTGGTTTATTAACCCTAGTTACCTCTACTGTCTACTGAGGGTGGTTTATTAACCCCTAGTTACCTCTACTGTCTACTGAGGTGGTTTATTAACCCTAGTTACCTCTACTGTCTACTGAGGGTGGTTTATTAACCCTAGTTACCTCTACTGTCTACTGAGGGTGGTTTATTAACCCCTAGTTACCTCTACTGTCTACTGAGGGTGGTTTTTATTAACCCTAGTTACCTCTACTGTCTACTGAGGATGGTTTATTAACCCCTAGTTACCTCTACTGTCTACTGAGGATGGTTTATTAACCCCTAGTTACCTCTACTGTCTACTGAGGATGTTTTTATTAACTAGTTACCTCTACTGTCTAGGGTGGTTTTATTAACCCCTAGTTACCTCTACTGTCTACTGAGGGTGGTTTATTAACCCCTAGTTACCTCTACTGTCTACTCTGTCTACTGAGGATGGTTTATTAACCCCTAGTTACCTCTACTGTCTACTGAGGTGGTTTATTAACCCTAGTTACCTCTACTGTCTACTGAGGGTGGTTTATTAACCCCTAGTTACCTCTACTGTCTACTGAGGATGGTTTATTAACCCCTAGTTACCTCTACTGTCTACTGAGGGTGGTTTATTAACCCCTAGTTACCTCTACTGTCTACTGAGGGTGGTTTATTAACCCTAGTTACCTCTACTGTCTACTGAGGATGGTTTATTAACCCCTAGTTAACTACTGAGGATGTTTTATTAACCCCTAGTTACCTCTACTGTCTAGTTTTATTAACCCTAGTTACTACTGAGGGTGGTTTATTAACCCTAGTTACCTCTACTGTCTACTGAGGATGGTTTATTAACCCCTAGTTACCTCTACTGAGGGGTGGTTTATTAACCCCTAGTTACCTCTACTGTCTACTGAGGATGGTTTATTAACCCCTAGTTACCTCTACTGTCTACTGAGATGGTTTATTAACCCCTAGTTACCTCTACTCTACTGAGGGTGGTTTATTAACCCCTAGTTACCTCTACTGTCTACTGAGGGTGGTTTATTAACCCCTAGTTACCTCTACTGTCTACTGAGGGTGGTTTTATTAACCCCTAGTTACCTCTACTGTCTACTGAGGGTGGTTTATTAACCCCTAGTTACCTCTACTGAGGACGGTTTATTAACCCTAGTTACCTCTACTGTCTACTGAGGGTGGTTTATTAACCTAGTTACCTCTACTGTCTACTGAGGGATGGTTTATTAACCCCTAGTTACCTCTACTGTCTACTGAGGAGGCCCCTTTACTTACTGTCTAACCCCTAGTTACCTCTACTGTCTACTGAGGGTGGTTTTATTAACCCCTAATTACCTCTACTGTCTACTGAGGGTGGTTTATTAACCCCTAGTTACCTCTACTGAGGGTGGTTTATTAACCCCTAGTTACCTCTCTGTCTACTGAGGATGGTTTATTAACCCCTAGTTACCTCTACTGTCTACTGAGGATGGTTTATTAACCCTAGTTACCTCTACTGTCTACTGAGGGTGGTTTATTAACCCCTAGTTACCTCTACTGAGAGGATGGTTTATTAACCCCTAGTTACCTCTACTGTCTACTGAGGATGGTTTATTAACCCCTAGTTACCTCTACTGAGGGTGGTTTATTAACCCCTAGTTACCTCTACTGTCTACTGAGGGTGTTTTATTAACCCCTAGTTACCTCTACTGTCTACTGAGGGTGGTTTATTAACCCCTAGTTACCTCTACTGTCTACTGAGGGTGGTTTATTAACCCCTAGTTACCTCTACTGTCTACTGAGGGTGGTTTATTAACCCCTAGTTACCTCTACTGTCTACTGAGGGTGGTTTATTAACCCCTAGTTACCTCTACTGAGGGTGGTTTATTAACCCCTAGTTACCTCTACTGTCTACTGAGGGTGGTTTATTAACCCCTAGTTACCTCTACTGAGGATGTTTTATTAACCCCTAGTTACCTCTGTCTACTGAGGATGGTTTATTAACCACTAGTTACCTCTACTGTCTACTGAGGGTGGTTTATTAACCCCTAGTTACCTCTACTGAGGGTGGTTTATTAACCCCTAGTTACCTCTACTGTCTACTGAGGATGGTTTATTAACCCCTAGTTACCTCTACTGAGGACGGTTTATTAACCCCTAGTTACCTCTACTGTCTACTGAGGACGGTTTATTAACACCTAGTTACCTCTACTGTCTACTGAGGGTGGTTTATTAACCCCTAGTTACCTCTACTGTCTACTGAGGGTGGTTTATTAACCCCTAGTTACCTCTACTGTCTACTGAGGGTGGTTTATTAACCCCTAGTTACCTCTACTGTCTACTGAGGGTGGTTTATTAACCCCTAGTTACCTATAGTTACCTCTACTGTCTACTGAGGATGGTTTATTAACCCCTAGTTACCTCTACTGTCTACTGAGGACGGTTTATTAACCCCTAGTTACCTCTACTGTCTACTGAGGGTGGTTTATTAACCCCTAGTTACTCTGTGGGTGGTTTATTAACCCCTACCTCTACTGTCTACTGAGGATGGTTTTTGTAACCCCAGTTACCTCTACTGAGGATGTTTTATTAACCCCTAGTTACCTCTGTCTACTGAGGGTGGTTTTTATTAACCCCTAGTTACCTCTACTGTCTACTGAGGACGGTTTATTAACCCCTAGTTACCTCTACTGAGGATGTTTATTAACCCCCTAGTTACCTCTACTGAGGGTGGTTTTTAACCCCTTAGTTAACCCCTGAGGATGGTTAATTAACCCCCTAGTTACCTCTACTGTCTACTGAGGACGGTTTTATTAACCCCTAGTTACCTCTGCTGTCTACTGAGGATGGTTTATTAACCCTAGTTACACTTACTCTACTGAGGATGGTTAATTAACCCCTAGTTACACTCTACTGTGGGTAGTTTTATTAACCTAGTTACCTCTACTGTCTACTGAGGACAGTTTATTAACCCCTAATTACCTCTACTGCACGAGGATGTTTTATTAACCCCTAGTTTACTTCTGTCTACCGAGGGTGGTTTATTAAACCCAGTTACCTCTACTGTCTACTGAGGATGGTTTATTAACCCCTAGTTACCTCTACTGTCTACTGGAGGATGGTTTATTAACCCCCTAGTTACCTATAATTTACCTCTACTGTCTACTGAGGATGGTTAATTAACCCCTAGTTACCTCTACTGTCTACTGAGGATGGTTTATTAACTCCCTATACTTATTGAGGATGGTTAATTAACCCCCTAGTTACCTCTACTGTCTACTGAGGACGGTTTATTAACCCT
>NW_027033859.1:0-6926 GCF_034236695.1 Oncorhynchus nerka | reverse complement strand
ACAGTATAACCAGACTAGATATAGATTAAGACAGCATAACTAGAGAGATATATAGAGATGGCAGTATAACCAGATATAGGAGACAATACAGCATATAATCCAAGAATATACAGAGAGAGAACAACTATGACTAGAGAGGAATCAAGAACAACTATGATTGGAATCTCAGAGAGGAACAGCATAACTCGAGATCTCTTAAGAGAGCATGGTGCCTTCAAAGAGATCGTAAGAGCATACATATGCTCTTCGGAGTTATACAGAGACAGTATAGCTTCAGATGTAAGACAAGATGATACAACTAGAGTGGCAGATGAGAGCTACCGACTAACGGAGATCATGTAGACAGAACGGTATAACCGAAGATATAGAGAGAAGACAAGCACATCTCGAGATATACGGAGAACAGCATAACTCAACAGATCTAGAGAGGGAACAGTACAACTTGGAATAAAGAGAGAGAACAGTATATACTTAAGAGATAGAGAGACGGCAAGAACTAAGCTCAGACATGAGAGAACAGCATACCTTCGAGAATACTCAGAGAGAACATCACCTGCTAGAGATCACATGAGAGAAACAGCATAACTAGAGATTACGCAGAGGAGAAACAGCATAACCGACATGAGAGACAATTTTACAATCCAGAGATAGAGAGAAAAATAAAGACAACCAGAGAGAGAGAGAATACAGATAACCAGATACAGAGAACAGCATAACTAGAGATATAGAGAGAAACAGTATAAACTAGACAAAGAGCACTGTATAACCAGAGATATAGAGATAAAGGTATAGAACAGGATAGAGATAAATAGCATAATCCAGAAAGATAGAGAGAAAACAGTATAAATCCAGAGATTTATAGAGAGAACAGTATAAATCCAGATATTATAGAGATAGTCATATAATCCAGAGATATATAGAGAACAGTATAAATATAGATATAGAGACAAAGAAACAGCATAATCCAGAGATATAGAACTTATGAACTAAGAGATAGAGAGAACAGCATAACTATGGACAGGATATAGAACAGAACAGTATAACTATAAGATATAATAAAACACAGCATAACTAGAGATAGAGAGAACATAACCAGAGATATATAGTAACAAAAGTAATCCAGAGAGGAGAGAATAAGAACTTTAACAAAACATAAAGATAGAGAGAACAGTGCAACTAGAGATATAGAGAAACAGTATAACTAGACAGAGAATCAGTGTAACCAGGGACGCAGAGGAGAACAGCATAACCAGAGGTATAGAGAGAGCAAACGTAACCAGAGAGATGAGAGAACAACACAACCAGAGATATAGAGATGTTCATAGCAAAACCAAGAAGACATAGAGCACAAGTACAATCCACATGGCACAAGAGAGAACCAGCACGACCATAGAGAGAGATGAAAAACATAACCAGAGTGTGAGTAGAATATGCATAACTGGAGATGGATAGAGAGAACAGCATAATCCGGAGATATAGAGAGAAAACAGCATAACCAGATGATATACATAGAGAACAGTCTATAACCAGGAGATACAGAGAAATGAGTACTAGAGATAGCCATATAGAGATAGATTAAAAACCATGGAGATATGAAGCACAGAACCATGATAGGATCAGAGACATGTAGACAGAACAGTATGAGCTAGAGATATATGAGAGACAGTATAAGGTCCAGAGATATAGAGAGAAACAGCATAACTCAGAGAGATAGAGTAGAACAGCATAATCCAGAGATATATATATAGAGAGAACAGTATAACTAGAGATATATAGAGAGAACACATAACTAAGATATAGAGAACGGCAGAATCCAGATATAGAGACAGAACAGCATAATCCAGATACGGAGAATGTATATGACTGAATGAATCAGAATAACTAGGATAAAGAGAGAACAGCATAACCAGATAGAGAACAGTATAACAGACGAGAGAATTGTATAACAGAGACATATAGAGAACAGGATAACTAGAGGGCATATAGAACAGTGACAAGGAGTAGAGACAAACGGTATAACCAGATATAGAGAGAAACAGCATACCAGAGTAAGGAGAACAGCATAACCAGAGATATAGGAGAGAACAGTATAACTGGAGATATAAGAGAGAGAACAGTATAACTAGAGATAGAGAGACAGCATGAACTAAGATAAGACATGAGAGATATAGCATAACTAGAGATAAAGAGAGATACACAGACCAGAGACACAGAGAGAAGCATAACTAGAGATACAGAGGAGAAACACTAAGACATGAGAGAAATCGTACAATCCAGAGATAGAGAGAGATCCAGACAACTAGAGAGAGGAGAATCAGATAACTAGATACAGAGAACAGTATAACTAGAGATATAGAGAGAAACAGTATAAACTGACAGAGAGCACGTATAACTAGAGATATAGAGATAAGGCATAGAACAGGATAGAGATAAAGCATAATCCAGAGATAGAGAGAAACAGTATAACTAGAGATATAGAGAGAACAGTATAAACTAGAGATATAGAGATAGCAGATAACCAGAGATATATAGAGAACAGTATAAATATATATAGAGCATAGAAACAGCATAATCCAGAGATATAGAGCGTATGAACTAGAGATAGAGAGAACAGCTATAACTATGGACAGGATATAGAACAGAGACAGTATAACTAAAGATACAATAAAACACAGCATAACCAGAGATAGAGAGAACATAATCCAGAGATATAGAGGAACAGCATAATCCAGAGAGAGAGAGCAGAACTATAACTAGAGATAAAGATAGAGAGAACAGTATAACTAGAGATATAGAGAACAGTATAACTTAGATATGAGAGAGAACAGTATAACTAGAGATATAGAAGAGAACAGTATAACTAGAGATATAGAGAGAACAAGTATAACTAGAGATATAGAGAGAGAACAGTATAACTAGAGATATAGAGAGACATTAGCATAACTAGAAGATATAGAGAGAATAGTATAACTAGAGATACTATAGAGAACAGTATAACCATAGAGAGAGATAGAAACAGTATAACCAGAGTATAGGAGAGAACAGCATAACTAGAGATGGATAGAGAGAACAGCATAACTGGAGATATAGAGAGAACAGTATAATCCAGAGATATCAGAGAGAACAGTATAATCCAGAGAATATAGAGAACAGTAGTAACTAGAGATATATAGAGAACAGTATAACTGGAGATATAGAAGACAAGTCATAACTAGATGATATAGAGACAGAACAGTATGACTAGAGATATATGAGAGAACATATACCTAGAGATATGGAGAGAAACAGTATAACTAGAGATAGAGAAAACAGCATAACTAGAGATATATAGAGAGAACAGTATAACTAGAGAGGGAGATAGAGAACAGAACTAGAGATAGAGAGAACAGAGGAACTTAGAGACATATATAGAGAGAACAGAATAATTGAGATATGGGAGAACGTATAACTAGAGATACAGAGAACAGTAACTAGAGATATATAGAGAACAGCATAACTCAGAGATATAGAGAAACAGTATAACTAGGAGAGAGAGAGATGGTGTATAACTAGAGATATATAGAGAGAACAGAATAACTAGAGATACAAGAGAGAACAGTATAACTAAAGATGTAGAGAGAAAACAGAATAACCAGAGATATAGAGAGAAAATAGTATAACTAGAGAGGAGAGATAGAGAAACAGTACAACTAGAGATATATAGAGAGAACAGTATAATTGGAGATATAGAGAGAACGAACAGTATAACTAGAGATATATGAGAGAACAGTAATAACCAGAGGTAGGAGAGGAACAGTATAACTAGGATATATAGAGAGAACAGTATAACTGGAGATATAGATAGAGAACATATAACAGCAGAGACATATGAGAGAACAGCATAACTCAGTAAAGATATATGATGAAACAGGCACTCAACTACGTCAGACAGAAGAAGAACAGTATAAACTGGAGATACAGAGAGAACAGAAGTAACTAGAGAGATATAGAGAGAACAAAGTGACAACTATGTATTGGATAGAGAGAACAGCATAAACTAGATGATAAAGATAGAGCAGAGCAGTATAACTGGAGACAGAGAGAGAGATAGCAGTACTATACCAGGATAGAGAGAGCATAGTCGCATAATCCAGAGATATATAAGAAACATGTTCATAACCATGATCTGGAGAGACAGTATGATCCAGATGTAGAGGAACAGCATAAATCCTTAGATGATATATGGAGAGCACAACCAGTTTGCAGAACCAGACATAAACAGAGAACAGCATAACTGTTAGAGTAGACTGCATGTTAGAACAGCATAACCAGAGACAGAGAGAAACAGCACAAACCAGACATATGAAAGGAGAGTATGAACAGCAATCCGGGAGACATAGAGAGACAAACAGCATAACCAGAGACGATAGGAGATAACATATACATCAGAGATGAGAGAGAACAGTATAACTAGAGATAGAGAGAACAGCATAACCAGATATAGAGAGAACAGTATAACTAGAGATAGATAGAGAGAAACGAGTATAACTTAGAGATATAGAGAGAACAGTATAACTAGAGATATAGAGAGAGAACAGTATAACTAGAGATATAGAGAGAACAGTATAACTAGAGATATAGAGAGAATAGTATAACTAGAGATATAGAGAGAACAGTATAACTAGAGATAAGAGAGAGAACAGTATAACTAGAGATAGAGAGAACAGTATAACTAGAGATATAGAGAGAACAGTATAACTGGAGATATAGAGAGAACAGTATAACTAGAGATATAGAGAGAACAGTATAACTAGAGATATAGAGAGAACAGTATAACTAGAGATATATAGAGAGAACAGTATAACTGGAGATATAGAGAGACAACAGTATAACTAGAGATATAGAGACAGAACAGTATGACTAGAGATATATAGAGAGAACAGTATAACTAGAGATATAGAGAAAACAGTATAACTAGAGATAGAGAAAACAGTATAACTAGAGATAGTAGAGAAGACAGTATAACCAGAGAGGGAGATAGAGAACAGAACTAGAGATAAGAGAGAATGATATAACTAGAGATATATAGAGAGAACAGAATAACTGGAGATATAGAGAGAAACAGTATAACTAGAGATATAGAGAGAACAGTATAACTAGAGATATATAGAGAACAGTATAACTAGAGATATAGAGAAAACAGTATAACTAGAGATATAGAGAGAACAGTATAACTAGATATAGAGAGAACAGTATAACTGAGAGATATATAGAGAGGAACAGTATAACTAGAGATATATAGAGAGAACAGAATAACTAGAGATAAAGAGAGAGAACAGTATAACTAAAGATGTAGAGAGAAAACAGAATAACTAGAGAGGGAGATAGAGAACAGTATAACTAGAGATATATAGAGAGAACAGTATAATTGGAGATATAGAGAGAACAGTATAACTAGAGATATATAGAGAGAACAGTATAACTAGAAGATAGATGAGAACAGTATAACTAGAGATATATAGAGAGAACAGTATAATTGGAGATATAGAGAGAACAGTATAACTAGAGATATATAGAGAGAACAGTACTAACTAGAGATATGAGAGAACAGTATAACTGGAGATATAGAGAGAACAGTATAACTAGAGATATAGAGAGAGACATAGTATAACTAAGATATATGAGAGAACAGTATATTCTAGAGATATAGAGAGAACAGTATAACCTAGAGATATATGAGAGAGAACAGTATAACTAGAGATATAGAGAGAACAGTATAACTAGAGTATATACGAGAGAACAGTATAACTAGAGATATAGAGAGAACAAGTATAACTAGAGATATAGAGAGAACAGTATAACTGGAGATATAGAGAGAACAGTATAACTAGAGATATAGAGAGAACATATAACTAGAGAGATATAGAGAACAGTATAACTAGAGATATAGAAGAACAGTATAGCTAGAGATATAGAGAGGAACAGTATAACTAGAGATATAGAGAGAACAGTATAACTAGAGATATATAGAGAGAACAGTATAACTAGAGATATAGAGAGAACAGTATAACTAGAGATATATAGAGAGAACAGTATAACTAGAGCATAGAGAGAACAGTATAACTAGAGATATAGAGAGAGAACAGTATAACTAGAGAGGAGATAGAGAACAGTATAATTGGAGATATAGAGAGAACAGTATAACTAGAGATATATAGAGAGAACAGTATAACTAGAGATACAGAGAGAAACAGTATAACTGGAGATATAGAGAAACAGTATAACTAGAGTATATAGAGAGAGAACAGTATAACTAGAGAGGGAGATAGAGAACAGTATAACTCAGAGATATATAGAGAGAACAGTATAACTCTTCAGAGATATATAGAAAGACAGTAACTGAAGATGAAGGAGAGCAATTTTCTTCTGATCTCTCAATCATTATATTGAAGATCTCAGACAGAGAACTGGTACCAGCAACTAGGAGGGAGGAGATAGAGAACTACAACACAAGAGATATAGAGAATAGTATACTTCAGATAAGAGAAGAGTGTATAACTAGAATATAGAACAGTACATAACTAGTCTACAGACAAAGTATTACTAACTGGGAAAATATCATATATATATATATTAAATATGTATATTTAATATCAGCATATATATATATTTAAATATATATATATATATATATATTAAGTATATGTGCCTATATTTAAATATATATATATATATATATATATATATATTTAAATATATATATAGCATGTATCATATATATACTATATTCCAAGTATATGTGTATATATATAAATATATATATATATATATATATATATATATTTAAATATATATATATATATATATTTAACTATATATATATATATATATTAACTATATATATATATATATGTAAGTATATATATATATATTATATATATATATAT
>NW_027033858.1:0-6924 GCF_034236695.1 Oncorhynchus nerka | reverse complement strand
GAATTCACCTTTCAGCAGGACAATAACCTGGTTCAGTCTGCTTTCCACCAGACACTGGGAGATGAATTCACCTTTCAGCAGGACAATAACCTGGTTCAGTCTGCTTTCCACCAGACACTGGGAGATAAATTCACCTTTCAGCAGGACAATAACCTGGTTCAGTCTGCTTTCCACCAGACACTGGGAGATGAATTCACCTTTCAGCAGGACAATAACCTGGTTCAGTCTGCTTTCCACCAGACACTGGGAGATGAATTCACCTTTCAGCAGGACAATAACCTGGTTCAGTCTGCTTTCCACCAGACACTGGGAGATAAATTCACCTTTCAGCAGGACAATAACCTGGTTCAGTCTGCTTTCCACCAGACACTGGGAGATGAATTCACCTTTCAGCAGGACAATAACCTGGTTCTATCTGCTTTCCACCAGACACTGGGAGATAAATTCACCTTTCAGCAGGACAATAACCTGGTTCAGTCTGCTTTCCACCAGACACTGGGAGATGAATTCACCTTTCAGCAGGACAATAACCTGGTTCAGTCTGCTTTCCACCAGACACTGGGAGATGAATTCACCTTTCAGCAGGACAATAACCTGGTTCAGTCTGCTTTCCACCAGACACTGGGAGATGAATTCACCTTTCAGCAGGACAATAACCTGGTTCAGTCTGCTTTCCACCAGACACTGGGAGATGAATTCACCTTTCAGCAGGACAATAACCTGGTTCAGTCTGCTTTCCACCAGACACTGGGAGATGAATTCACCTTTCAGCAGGACAATAACCTGGTTCAGTCTGCTTTCCACCAGACACTGGGAGATGAATTCACCTTTCAGCAGGACAATAACCTGGTTCTATCTGCTTTCCACCAGACACTGGGAGATGAATTCACCTTTCAGCAGGACAATAACCTGGTTCAGTCTGCTTTCCACCAGACACTGGGAGATGAATTCACCTTTCAGCAGGACAATAACCTGGTTCAGTCTGCTTTCACCAGACACTGGGAGATGAATTCACCTTTCAGCAGGACAATAACCTGGTTCTAGTCTGCTTTCCACCAGACACTGGGAGATGAATTCACCTTTCAGCAGGACAATAACCTGGTTCAGTCTGCTTTCCACCAGACACTGGGAGATGAATTCACCTTTCAGCAGGACAATAACCTGGTTCAGTCTGCTTTCCACCAGACACTGGGAGATGAATTCACCTTTCAGCAGGACAATAACCTGGTTCAGTCTGCTTTCCACCAGACACTGGGAGATGAATTCACCTTTCAGCAGGACAATAACCTGGTTCAGTCTGCTTTCCACCAGACACTGGAGATGAATTCACCTTTCAGCAGGACAATAACCTGGTTCAGTCTGCTTTCCACCAGACACTGGGAGATGAATTCACCTTTCAGCAGGACAATAACCTGGTTCAGTCTGCTTTCCACCAGACACTGGGAGATGAATTCACCTTTCAGCAGGACAATAACCTGGTTCAGTCTGCTTTCCACCAGACACTGGGAGATGAATTCACCTTTCAGCAGGACAATAACCTGGTTCAGTCTGCTTTCCACCAGACACTGGGAGATGAAGTCACCTTTCAGCAGGACAATAACCTGGTTCAGTCTGCTTTCCACCAGACACTGGGAGATGAATTCACCTTTCAGCAGGACAATAACCTGGTTCAGTCTGCTTTCCACCAGACACTGGGAGATGAATTCACCTTTCAGCAGGACAATAACCTGGTTCAGTCTGCTTTCCACCAGACACTGGGAGATGAAGTCACCTTTCAGCAGGACAATAACCTGGTTCAGTCTGCTTTCCACCAGACACTGGGAGATGAATTCACCTTTCAGCAGGACAATAACCTGGTTCAGTCTGCTTTCCACCAGACACTGGGAGATGAATTCACCTTTCAGCAGGACAATAACCTGGTTCAGTCTGCTTTCCACCAGACACTGGGAGATGAATTCACCTTTCAGCAGGACAATAACCTGGTTCAGTCTGCTTTCCACCAGACACTGGGAGATGAAGTCACCTTTCAGCAGGACAATAACCTGGTTCAGTCTGCTTTCCACCAGACACTGGGAGATGAATTCACCTTTCAGCAGGACAATAACCTGGTTCAGTCTGCTTTCCACCAGACACTGGGAGATGAATTCACCTTTCAGCAGGACAATAACCTGGTTCAGTCTGCTTTCCACCAGACACTGGGAGATGAATTCACCTTTCAGCAGGACAATAACCTGGTTCAGTCTGCTTTCCACCAGACACTGGGAGATGAATTCACCTTTCAGCAGGACAATAACCTGGTTCAGTCTGCTTTCCACCAGACACTGGGAGATGAATTCACCTTTCAGCAGGACAATAACCTGGTTCAGTCTGCTTTCCACCAGACACTGGGAGATGAATTCACCTTTCAGCAGGACAATAACCTGGTTCAGTCTGCTTTCCACCAGACACTGGGAGATGAATTCACCTTTCAGCAGGACAATAACCTGGTTCAGTCTGCTTTCCACCAGACACTGGGAGATGAATTCACCTTTCAGCAGGACAATAACCTGGTTCAGTCTGCTTTCCACCAGACACTGGGAGATGAATTCACCTTTCAGCAGGACAATAACCTGGTTCAGTCTGCTTTCCACCAGACACTGGGAGATGAATTCACCTTTCAGCAGGACAATAACCTGGTTCAGTCTGCTTTCCACCAGACACTGGGAGATGAAGTCACCTTTCAGCAGGACAATAACCTGGTTCAGTCTGCTTTCCACCAGACACTGGGAGATGAATTCACCTTTCAGCAGGACAATAACCTGGTTCAGTCTGCTTTCCACCAGACACTGGGAGATGAAGTCACCTTTCAGCAGGACAATAACCTGGTTCAGTCTGCTTTCCACCAGACACTGGGAGATGAATTCACCTTTCAGCAGGACAATAACCTGGTTCAGTCTGCTTTCCACCAGACACTGGGAGATGGAATTCACCTTTCAGCAGGACAATAACTCTGGTTCAGTCTGCTTTCCACCAGACACTGGGAGATGAATTCACCTTTCAGCAGGACAATAACCTGGTTCAGTCTGCTTTCCACCAGACACTGGGAGATGAATTCACCTTTCAGCAGGACAATAACCTGGTTCAGTCTGCTTTCCACCAGACACTGGGAGATGAATTCACCTATTCAGCAGGACAATAACCTGGTTCAGTCTGCTTTCCACCAGACACTGGGAGATGAATTCACCTTTCAGCAAGGACAATAACCTGGTTCAGTCTGCTTTCCACCAGACACTGGGAGATGAATTCACCTTTCAGCAGGACAATAACCTGGTTCTAGTCTGCTTTCCACCAGACACTGGGAGATGAATTCACCTTTCAGCAGGACAATAACCTGGTTCAGTCTGCTTTCCACCAGACACTGGGAGATGAATTCACCTTTCAGCAGGACAATAACCTGGTTCAGTCTGCTTTCCACCAGACACTGGGAGATGAATTCACCTTTCAGCAGGACAATAACCTGGTTCAGTCTGCTTTCCACCAGACACTGGGAGATGAATTCACCTTTCAGCAGGACAATAACCTGGTTCTAGTCTGCTTTCCACCAGACACTGGGAGATGAATTCACCTTTCAGCAGGACAATAACCTGGTTCAGTCTGCTTTCCACCAGACACTGGGAGATGAATTCACCTTTCAGCAGGACAATAACCTAAAATAAAAGCAAAATGGCTACTGGAGTTGCTTATAAAGAAGACAGTGAATGTTCCAGAGTGACTGAGTTACGGTTTTGACTTAAATCTACTTGAAAATCTATGGCACAGACCTTGAAAATGGTTGTCTAGCAATGATCAGCAACCAGAAGCGACTTACAAATTGGTGCATTCACCTTATGACATCCAGTGGAACAGCCACTTTACAATAGTGCATCTAAATCTTTTAAGGGGGGGTGAGAAGGATTACTTTATCCTATCCTAGGTATTCCTTAAAGAGGTGGGGTTTCAGGTGTCTCCGGAAGGTGGTGATTGACTCCGCTGTCCTGGCGTCGTGAGGAGTTTGTTCCACCATTGGGGGCCAGAGCAGCGAACAGTTTTGACTGGGCTGAGCGGGAACTGTACTTCCTCAGTGGTAGGGAGCGAGCAGGCCAGAGGTGGATGAACGCAGTGCCCTTGTTTGGGTGTAGGGCCTGATCAGAGCCTGGAGGTACTGAGGTGCCGTTCCCCTCACAGCTCCGTAGGCAAGCACCATGGTCTTGTAGCGGATGCGAGCTTCAACTGGAAGCCAGTGGAGAGAGCGGAGGAGCGGGGTGACGTGAGAGAACTTGGGAAGGTTGAACACCAGACGGGCTGCGGCGTTCTGGATGAGTTGTAGGGTTTAATGGCACAGGCAGGAGCCCAGCCAACAGCGAGTTGCAGTAATCAGACGGGAGATGACAAGTGCCTGGATTAGGACCTGCGCCGCTTCCTGTGTGAGGCAGGGTCGTACTCTGCGGATGTTGTAGAGCATGAACCTACAGGAACGGGCCACCGCCTTGATGTTAGTTGAGAACGACAGGGTGTTGTCCAGGATCACGCCAAGGTTCTTAGCGCTCTGGGAGGAGGACACAATGGAGTTGTCAACCGTGATGGCGAGATCATGGAACGGGCAGTCCTTCCCGGGAGGAAGAGCAGCTCCGTCTTGCCGAGTTCAGCTTGAGGTGGTGATCCGTCATCCACACTGATATGTCTGCCAGACATGCAGAGATGCGGTCGCCACCTGGTCATCAGAAGGGGGAAAGGAAAGATTAATTGTGTGTCGTCTGCATAGCAATGATAGGAGAGACCATGTGAGGTTATGACAGAGCCAAGTGACTTGGTGTATAGCGAGAATAGGAGAGGGCCTAGAACAGAGCCCTGGGGACACCAGTGGTGAGAGCACGTGGTGAGGAGACAGATTCTCGCCACGCCACCTGGTAGGAGCGACCTGTCAGGTAGGACGCAATCCAAGCGTGGGCCGCGCCGGAGATGCCCAACTCGGAGAGGGTGGAGAGGAGGATCTGATGGTTCACAGTATCGAAGGCAGCCGATAGGTCTAGAAGGATGAGAGCAGAGGAGAGAGAGTTAGCTTTAGCAGTGCGGAGCGCCTCCGTGATACAGAGAAGAGCAGTCTCAGTTGAATGACTAGTCTTGAAACCTGACTGATTTGGATCAAGAAGGTCATTCTGAGAGAGATAGCGGGAGAGCTGGCCAAGGACGGCACGTTCAAGAGTTTTGGAGAGAAAAGAAAGAAGGGATACTGGTCTGTAGTTGTTGACATCGGAGGGATCGAGTGTAGGTTTTTCAGAAGGGGTGCAACTCTCGCTCTCTTGAAGACGGAAGGGCGTAGCCAGCGGTCAGGGATGAGTTGATGAGCGAGGTGAGGTAAGGGAGAAGGTCTCGGAAATGGTCTGGAGAAGAGAGGAGGGGATAGGGTCAAGCGGGCAGGTTGTTGGGCGGCCGGCCGTCACAAAACGAGATTTCATCTGGAGAGAGGGAGAAAGAGGTCAGAGCACAGGGTAGGGCAGTGTGAGCAGAACCAGCGGTGTCGTTTGACTTAGCAAGCGAGGATCGGATGTCGTCGACCTTCTTTTCAAAATGGTTGACGAAGTCATCTGCAGAGAGGAGGAGGGGAGGGGGGAGGAGGATTCAGGAGGGAGGAGAAGGTGGCAAAGAGCTTCCTAGGGTTAGAGGCAGATGCTTGGAATTTAGAGTGGTAGAAAGTGGCTTTAGCAGCAGAGACAGAAGAGGAAAATGTAGAGAGGAGGGAGTGAAAGGATGCCAGGTCCGCAGGGAGGCGAGTTTTCCTCCATTTCCGCTCGGCTGCCCGAGCCCTGTTCTGTGAGCTCGCAATGAGTCGTCGAGCCACGGAGCGGGAGGGAGGACCGAGCCGGCCTGGAGGATAGGGGACATAGAGAGTCAAAGGATGCAGAAAGGGAGGAGAGGAGGGTTGAGGAGGCAGAATCAGGAGATAGGTTGGAGAAGGTTTGAGCAGAGGAAGAGATGATAGGATGGAAGAGGAGAGTAGCGGGGGAGAGAGCGAAAAGGTTGGGACGGCGCGATACCATCCAGTAGGGGCAGTGTGGGAAGTGTTGGATGAGAGCGAGAGGGAAAAAGGATACAAGGTAGTGGTCGGAGACTTGGAGGAGTTACAATGAGGTTAGTGGAAGAACAGCATCTAGTAAAGATGAGGTCGAGCGTATTTCCTGCCTTGTGAGTAGGGGGAAGGTGAGAGGAGAGGTCAAAGAGGAGAGGAGTGGAAAGAAGGAGGCAGAGAGGAATGAGTCAAAGGTAGACGTGGGGAGGTTAAAGTCGCCCAGAACTGTGAGAGGTGAGCCGTCCTCAGGAAAGGAGCTTATCAAGGCATCAAGCTCATTGATGAACTCTCCGAGGAACCTGGAGGGCGATAAATGATAAGGATGTTAAGCTTGAAAGGGCTGGTAACTGTGACAGCATGGAATTCAAAGGAGCGATAGACAGATGGGTAAGGGAGAAAGAGAGAATGACCACTTGGGAGAGATGAGGATCGGTGCCACCACCCGCTGACCAGAAGCTCTCGGGGTGTGCGAGAACACGTGGGCGGACGAAGAGAGCAGTAGGAGTAGCAGTGTTGTCTGTGGTGATCCATGTTTCCGTCAGTGCCAAGAAGTCGAGGACTGGAGGGAGGCATAGGCTGAGATGAACTCTGCCTTGTTGGCCGCAGATCGGCAGTTCAGAGGCTACCGGAGACCTGGAACTCCGTGGGTCGTGCGCGCTGGGACCACCAGATTAGGGTGGCGCGGCCACGCGGTGTGGAAGCGTTTGTATGGTCTGTGCAGAGAGGAGAGAACAGGGATAGACAGACACATAGTTGACAGGCTACAGAAGAGGCTACGCTAATGCAAAGGAGATTGGAATGACAAGTGGACTACACGTCTCGAATGTTCAGAAAGTTGA
>NW_027033857.1:0-6921 GCF_034236695.1 Oncorhynchus nerka | reverse complement strand
CGACATTTACATTTAAGTCATTTAGCAGACGCTCTTATCCAGAGCGACTTACAAATTGGTGCTTTCACCTTATGACATCCAGTGGAACAGCCACTTTACAATAGTGCATCTAGGTCTTTTAAGGGGGGAGGGGGAGAAGGATTACTTTATCCTATCCTAGGTATTCCTTAAAGAGGTGGGGTTTCAGGTGTCTCCGGAAGGTGGTGATTGACTCCGCTGTCCTGGCGTCGTGAGGGAGTTTGTTCCACCATTGGGGGGCCAGAGCAGCGAACAGTTTTGACTGGGCTGAGCGGGAACTGTACTTCCTCAGTGGTAGGGAGGCGAGCAGGCCAGAGGTGGATGAACGCAGTGCCCTTGTTTGGGTGTAGGGCCTGATCAGAGCCTGGAGGTAGTGAGGTGCCGTTCCCTCACAGCTCCGTAGGCAAGCACCATGGTCTTGTAGCGGATGCGAGCTTCAACTGGAAGCCAGTGGAGAGAGCGGAGGAGCGGGGTGACGTGGAGAGAACTTGGGAAGGTTGAACACCAGACGGGCTGCGGCGTTCTGGATGAGTTGTAGGGGTTTAATGGCACAGGCAGGGAGCCCAGCCAACAGCGAGTTGCAGTAATCCAGACGGGGAGATGACAAGTGCCTGGATTAGGACCTGCGCCGCTTCCTGTGTGAGGCAGGGTCGTACTCTGCGGATGTTGTAGAGCATGAACCTACAGGAACGGGCCACCGCCTTGATGTTATTTGAGAACGACAGGGTGTTGTCCAGGATCACGCCAAGGTTCTTAGCGCTCTGGGACGAGGACACAATGGAGTTGTCAACCGTGATGGCGAGATCATGGAACGGGCAGTCCTTCCCCGGGAGGAAGAGCAGCTCCGTCTTGCCGAGGTTCAGCTTGAGGTGATGATCCGTCATCCACACTGATATGTCTGCCAGACATGCAGAGAGATGCGATTCGCCACCTGGTCGTCAGAAGGGGGAAAGGAGAAGATTAATTGTGTGTCGTCTGCATAGCAATGATAGGAGAGACCATGTGAGGTTATGACAGAGCCAAGTGACTTGGGTGTATAGCGAGAATAGGAGAGGGCCTAGAACAGAGCTCCTGGGGGACACCAGTGGTGAGAGCATGTGGTGAGGAGACGGATTCTCGCCACGCCACCTGGTAGGAGCGACCTGTCAGGTAGGACGCAATTCAAGCGTGGGCCGCGCCGGAGATGCCCAACTCGGAGAGGGTGGGAGAGGAGGATCTGATGGTTCACAGTATCGAAGGCAGCCGATAGGTCTAGAACAGGGGTGTCAAAGTCAAATGGACGGAGGGCCAAATAAAAAAATCAGCTACAAGACGAGGGCCGGACTGTTCGAATGTTCATTGAAAAATTTTTAAATGACGCATATAGTCTAGTGAACCTAATTGAACCTACTGAAAACCTAACAAATATATTACAATATGATCAGATAAATAAAGCAATATTTTCTTATGGCTCTGTCAGTAATCTTTAATTTTCAACAGACACAAAAGACAAATTTCCTTTATATAAATATCCCCATAACATGAACATTAAATGAAAGAAACCGGTATTCAAGGCACCATCAGTAGACTATATTTTCTATTTTAGCAAAAGTGGGCTAAATTTACTTCAAAGAAAAAACAATAATAGCAATTTTCTATCATCCACTCAACTGAAATATTTTTAAATATAATTGGATTGAAATACAAAAAAATAAAGTGCAAAAATCTATTAATCAAAAACAACACTTTGTTTAAGGAGAAGTAACATGCAGTGAAAACAAATATTAAATTTTAACTTTTAAACTTGAACTGAGTAAAAACTCTAAATATGTGATTGCACAGTAATGTTCACTTGTTTGAGGTTGAGGGTGATACTTGGTGGTGTCCCATCTTTTCCACAAGTTCATCAATGTTCGGGGTAAGGCTCTGAGCTGAAGAAATCCTCAGAATTGAGTGGAGGTGTTCAGCAGTAAGTCGACTTCTGTGTGATGTTTTGTTCAGGTTCATCAAAGAAAACAGTTGTTCACACAGGTATGTGCTGCCAAACATAGACAACGTTTGAGCAGCCTGGATGCGTGAGCTGGGGCATTGTGCCGGGGAGGAAACGGGCTTAACTCCGCAGCACCCACTGCCGCATATTTTGCCCTCAGTGCATCATTGCATTGGAGGTCAATCAACTCCATTTGGAGGTTTGGTGGTGAGCTTTCCACGTCAACAGCAAATGGGTTACCGAGCAGTTCCAACCTGCTTTTTTGTGCTTCAAAGTCAGCAATCAAGGCCGAAAGTCAGCGGCAAGCATACCTATTTTATCAGCCAACTGTGTGCTCGGGAACGCACTGGTAGAGAGCTTCTCTTCATGGTCTGGCAGCTGGGAAAGTGGCTCAAATTTTCTTTCCGCATCTGCGTCTCCCACAGAGTCAGTTTGGTTTTAAATGCCTTCACTGTACTGTACATATCAGAGATGACACGATCCCGAATCCTGCAGCTGCAAGTTTATTGCATTCAGATGACTCGTAATGTCACACAGAAAAGCCATTTCACACAGAAACATTTCGTCTCGGAGTTGTGTTGTGTCTTTCCCTTTGCTGTCCAAGAACAGACAAATCTCCCTCACGAAGCTCGAAACATCTTTGAAGCACCTTTCCTGGCTTAGCCATCGCACCTCTGTGTGATAAGGCAAATCACCATGCTCCGTTTCTAACTCCGTCAGAAATGCCTTGAACTGGCGGTGATTCAAACCTTGGCTCTGATAAAGTTAACTGTGCGCGTGATGATGCTCATTACATGCTCCATTTTCAAGGCTTTTACCGCACAACGCTTCCTGGTGTATGATACAATGATAAGCTGTCAGCTCACCTGTCGCGTTTTCCTCTTGCATCTTTTCCCGTATCTTCGCCACCAGTCCGCTCCTGTGTCCACACATCGCAGGTGCTCCGTCGGTTGTCAAACCCACGAGTTTTTCCCAAGGCAGCTCCATCTCATTTACACATCTTGACACCTCTTCATACAAATCATGCCCCGTAGTTGTGCCATGCATAGGACGTAAAGCCAAAAACTCCTCTGTCACGCTTTAGGTTGGAGTCCACTCCGCGGATGAAAATTGACAACTGGGCAATGTCAGAAATGTCGGTGCTCTCATCCACAGCCAAGGAATATGCAATAAAATCTTTCCCTTTTTCACAAGCTGCTCTTTTAGATTGATGGACAACTGGTCTACTCTCTCGGCAATGGTGTTTCTGCTCAGACTCACATTTAAAAAGAGTTGCCTTTTTTCTGGGCAAACTTCGTCACAAACTTTAATCATGCAGTTTTTGATGAAATCCCCTCCGTAAATGGCCGGGCTGATTTAGCGATCTCTTCTGCCAAAATAAAACTGGCCTTGACAGCAGCCTGGCCTTGTGATTTGGCTTTTTTGAACAGAGCCTGTCGAGATTTGAGGCCTCGTTTTAATTCCTCTGCCTTTTGTAGCCTTTGTTCCATGTCCATATTCTTGTTTTTGTCCGCGTGTTTCGTTTCATAATGTCGTCTCAGATTATACTCTTTCAGTACCGCCACACTTTCTCCACACAGAAGACACACAGGTTTTCCAGCTACCTTCGTGAACATATACTCCGACTCCCACCTTGTTTGAAACCCCCGGTTCTCAGTATCCACCTTCCGTTTTGCCATTTTTGATGGGTATCTGAAAGTTAATTTTACTGTGATGCTGACGACTGCTGTGCCAATAAATATTGAAATGAAGCAGCCTACTGCTCGGTGCGTCACCTTTGCATTGTGGGAAATGTAGTATTGGTGCGTGTAAAAGATCTGCGGGCTGCCGGCTTGCTGCGGGCCGTTCTAATAATAAATCAAGATCATCCCAGGGGCCGTAAAAACCTTCTTGCGGGCCGGATGTGGCCCGGGGGCCTTGACTCTGACATATGTGGTCTAGAAGGATGAGAGCAGAGGAGAGAGAGTTAGCTTTAGCAGTGCGGAGCGCCTCCGTGATACAGAGAAGAGCAGTCTCAGTTGAATGACTAGTCTTGAAACCTGACTGATTTGGATCAAGAAGGTCATTCTGAGAGAGATAGCGGGAGAGCTGGCCAAGGACGGCACGTTCAAGAGTTTTGGAGAGAAAAGAAAGAAGGGATACTGGTCTGTAGTTGTTGACATCGGAGGGATCGAGTGTAGGTTTTTCAGAAGGGGTGCAACTCTCGCTCTCTTGAAGACGGGAGGGACGTAGCCAGCGGTCAGGGATGAGTTGATGAGCGAGGTGAGGTAAGGGAGAAGGTCACCGGAGATGGTCTGGAGAAGAGAGGAGGGGATAGGGTCAAGCGGGCAGGTTGTTGGGCGGCCGGCCGTCACAAGACGCGAGATGTCATCTGGAGAGAGAGGGGAGAAAGAGGTCAGAGCACAGGGTAGGGCAGTGTGAGCAGAACCAGCGGTGTCGTTTGACTTAGCAAACGAGGATCGGATGTCGTCGACCTTCTTTTCAAAATGGTTGACGAAGTCATCTGCAGAGAGGGGAGGAGGGGGAGGAGGATTCAAGAGGGAGGAGAAGGTGGCAAAGAGCTTCCTAGGGTTAGAGGCAGATGCTTGGAATTTAGAGTGGTAGAAAGTGGCTTTAGCAGCAGAGACAGAGGAGGAAAATGTAGAGAGGAGGGAGGAAAGGATGCCAGGTCTGCAGGGAGGCGAGTTTTCTCCATTTCCGCCGGCTGCCCGGGCCTGTTCTGTGAGCTCGCAATGAGTCGTCGAGCCACGGAGAGGCGGGAGGGGAGGACCGAGCCGGCCTGGAGGATAGGGGACATAGAGAGTCAAAGGATGCAGAAAGGGAGGAGAGGAGGGTTGAGGAGGCAGAATCAGGAGATAGGTTGGAGAAGGTTTGAGCAGAGGGAAGAGATGATAGGATGGAAGAGGAGAGAGTAAGCGGGGGAGAGAGCGAAGGTTGGGACGGGGCGCGATACCATCCGAGTAGGGGCAGTGTGGGAAGTGTTGGATGAGAGCGAGAGGGAAAAGGATACAAGGTAGTGGTCGGAGACTTGGAGGAGTTGCAATGAGGTTAGTGGAGGAACAGCATCTAGTAAAGATGAGGTCGAGCGTATTGCCTGCCTTGTGAGTAGGGGGAAGGTGAGAGGGTGAGGTCAAAAGAGGAGAGGAGTGGAAAGAAGGAAGCAGAGAGGAATGAGTCAAAGGTAGACGGGGAGGTTAAAGTCGCCCAGAACTGTGAGAGGTGAGCCGTCCTCAGGAAAGGAGCTTATCAAGGCATCAAGCTCATTGATGAACTCTCCGAGGGAACCTGGAGGGCGATAAATGATAAGGATGTTAAGCTTGAAAGGGCTGGTAACTGTGACAGCATGGAATTCAAAGGAGGCGATAGACAGATGGGTAAGGGGAGAAAGAGAGAATGACCACTTGGGAGAGATGAGGATCCCGGTGCCACCACCCCGCTGACCAGAAGCTCTCGGGTGTGCGAGAGCACGTGGGCGGACGAAGAGAGAGCAGTAGGAGTAGCGGTGTTGTCTGTGGTGATCCATGTTTCCGTCAGAGCCAAGAAGTCGAGGGACTGGAGGGAGACATAGGCTGAGATGAACTCTGCCTTGTTGGCCGCAGATCGGCAGTTCCAGAGGCTACCGGAGACCTGGAACTCCACGTGGGTCGTGCGCGCTGGGACCACCAGATTAGGTGGCTGCGGCCATGCGGTGTGGAGCGTTTGTATGGTCTGTGCAGAGAGGAGAGAACAGGGATAGACAGACACATAGTTGACAGGCTAGAGAAGAGGCTACGCTAATGCAGAGGAGATTGGAATGACAAGTGGACTACACGTCTCGAATGTTCAGAAAGTTAAGCTTACGTAGCAAGAATCTAATTGACTAAAATGATTAAAATGATAGAGTACTGCTGGGGTAGGCTAGCTGCGTTGTTGACACTACCCTAATCAAGTCGTACCGTTGAGTGTGAAGTTTCTACAATGCTGCTTATCGGGAGCTAGCTGGCTAGCTAGCAGTGTTGGTTACGTTACGTTGCGTTAGGAGAACGACAATAGCTGGCTAGCTAACCTAGAAAATCGCTCTAGACTACACAATTATCTTTGAAACAAAGACGGCTATGTAGCTAGCTATGTAGCTGGCTATGTAGCTAGCTATGTAGCTAGCTACGATCAAACAAATCACACCGTTGGGACTGTAATGAAATGAAGTGAAAAAGTGATACTACCTGTGGAGCGACGCGGAATGCGACCGGAATGCGAAAGTTCTATTCAGTAGACGTTGGCTGGCTATTGGCTAGCTAGGAGTGTCTCCTACGTTAAGGACGACAAAATAGCTGGCTAGCTAACCTCGGTGAATTAAGATAATCACTCTAAGACTACACACTCTAAACTACACAATTATCTTGGATACGAAGACCGCAAAGACAACTATGTAGCTATCTAATACTACACTAATCAAGTCGTTCGGTTGAGTGTGATAGTTACTACAGTGCTACGGTAGCCGGTGAACGTATGCTAGCTGGCTAGCTGCTAGGCAGATAGGAGGGCTTACGGCAATACGATAATAACGCAATTATCACTCTAAGACTCCACACTCTAAGCTACACAATTATCTTGGATACGAAGACAGCAAAGACAACTATGTAGCTAGCTATGTAGCTAGCTAACACTACACTAATCAAGTCGTTCAGTTGAGTGTGATAGTTACTACAGTGCTACGGTAGCCGGTGAACGTATGCTAGCTGGCTAGCTGCTAGGCAGATAGGAGGGCGACGAAATACGATAATTACGCAATTATCTTTGATACAACGACGACTATGTAGCTAGCTAAGAGGAAATTGCTAAGATTAGACAAATCAGACCGTTGTACTATAATGAAATGTAATGAAATGTAATGAAAAAGTTATACAACCTGCAGACCGAAGCGCGGATGCGACCAGATCGCTCCAACCCGGAAG
>NW_027033856.1:0-6915 GCF_034236695.1 Oncorhynchus nerka | reverse complement strand
TAGATATATGCCTCGTTCACAGTGTAGATATATGCCTCGTTCACAGTGCAGATATATGCCTCGTTCACAGTGCAGATATATGCCTCGTTCACAGTGCAGATATATGCCTCGTTCACAGTGCAGATATATGCCTCGTTCACAGTGCAGATATATGCCTCGTTCACAGTGTAGATATATGCCTCGTTCACAGTGTAGATATATGCCTCGTTCACAGTGTAGATTTATGCCTCGTTCACAGTGCAGATATATGCCTCGTTCACAGTGCAGATATATGCCTCGTTCACAGTGTAGATATATGCCTCGTTCACAGTGCAGATATATGCCTCGTTCACAGTGCAGATATATGCCTCGTTCACAGTGTAGATATATGCCTCGTTCAGTGTAGATATATGCCTCGTTCAGTGCAGATATATGCCTCGTTCACAGTGCAGATATATGCCTCGTTCACAGTGCAGATATATGCCTCGTTCACAGTGTAGATATATGCCTCGTTCACAGTGTAGATTTATGCCTCGTTCACAGTGTAGATTTATGCCTCGTTCACAGTGTAGATTTATGCCTCGTTCACAGTGTAGATATATGCCTCGTTCACAGTGCAGATATATGCCTCGTTCACAGTGCAGATATATGCCTCGTTCACAGTGTAGATATATGCCTCGTTCACAGTGTAGATATATGCCTCGTTCAGTGTAGATATATGCCTCGTTCACAGTGCAGATATATGCCTCGTTCAGTGCAGATATATGCCTCGTTCACAGTGTAGATATATGCCTCGTTCAGTGTAGATATATGCCTCGTTCAGTGCAGATATATGCCTCGTTCACAGTGCAGATATATGCCTCGTTCAGTGCAGATATATGCCTCGTTCACAGTGCAGATATATGCCTCGTTCACAGTGCAGATATATGCCTCGTTCAGTGCAGATATATGCCTCGTTCAGTGCAGATATATGCCTCGTCCACAGTGCAGATATATGCCTCGTTCAGTGCAGATATATGCCTCGTTCACAGTGCAGATATATGCCTCGTTCACAGTGCAGATATATGCCTCGTTCAGTGCAGATATATGCCTCGTTCAGTGCAGATATATGCCTCGTCCACAGTGTAGATATATGCCTCGTTCACAGTGCAGATATATGCCTCGTTCAGTGCAGATATATGCCTCGTTCAGTGCAGATATATGCCTCGTCCACAGTGTAGATATATGCCTCGTTCACAGTGCAGATATATGCCTCGTTCACAGTGCAGATATATGCCTCGTTCACAGTGCAGATATATGCCTCGTTCAGTGTAGATATATGCCTCGTTCACAGTGCAGATATATGCCTCGTTCAGTGCAGATATATGCCTCGTTCAGTGCAGATATATGCCTCGTTCAGTGCAGATATATGCCTCGTTCAGTGCAGATATATGCCTCGTTCACAGTGTAGATATATGCCTCGTTCACAGTGCAGATATATGCCTCGTTCACAGTGCAGATATATGCCTCGTTCACAGTGCAGATATATGCCTCGTTCAGTGCAGATATATGCCTCGTTCACAGTGCAGATATATGCCTCGTTCACAGTGCAGATATATGCCTCGTTCACAGTGCAGATATATGCCTCGTTCACAGTGCAGATATATGCCTCGTTCACAGTGCAGATATATGCCTCGTTCACAGTGTAGATATATGCCTCGTTCACAGTGCAGATATATGCCTCGTTCACAGTGCAGATATATGCCTCGTTCACAGTGTAGATATATGCCTCGTTCAGTGCAGATATATGCCTCGTTCACAGTGCAGATATATGCCTCGTTCACAGTGTAGATATATGCCTCGTTCACAGTGCAGATATATGCCTCGTTCACAGTGTAGATATATGCCTCGTTCACAGTGCAGATATATGCCTCGTTCACAGTGCAGATATATGCCTCGTTCACAGTGTAGATATATGCCTCGTTCACAGTGCAGATATATGCCTCGTTCACAGTGTAGATATATGCCTCGTTCACAGTGCAGATATATGCCTGCGTTCACAGTGTAGATATATGCCTCGTTCACAGTGTAGATATATCAGTGTGAGATATATGCCTCGTTCAGTGTAGATATATGCCTCGTTCACAGTGTAGATATATGCCTCGTTCACAGTGCAGATATATGCCTCGTTCACAGTGCAGATATATGCCTCGTTCACAGTGCAGATATATGCCTCGTTCACAGTGCAGATATATGCCTCGTTCACAGTGCAGATATATGCCTCGTTCAGTGTAGATATATGCCTCGTTCACAGTGCAGATATATGCCTCGTTCACAGTGTAGATTTATGCCTCATTCAGTGCAGATATATGCCTCGTTCACAGTGCAGATATATGCCTGCGTTCACAGTGTAGATATATGCCTCATTCACAGTGCAGATATATGCCTCGCTCACAGTGCAGATATATGCCTCGTTCACAGTGTAGATATATGCCTCGTTCACAGTGCAGATATATGCCTCATTCAGTGCAGATATATGCCTCGTTCACAGTGCAGATATATGCCTCACAGTGCAGATATATGCCTCGTTCAGTGTAGATATATGCCTCGTTCAGTGTAGATATATGCCTCGTTCACAGTGCAGATAGCCTCGTTCACGAATTTATATGCCTCGTTCACAGTGCAGATATATACCTCGTTCAGTGTAGATATATGCCTCGTTCACAGTGTAGATATATGCCTCGTTCACAGTGTAGATATATGCCTCGTTCAGTGCAGATATATGCCTCGTTCACAGTGCAGATATATGCCTCGTTCATGCAGATATATGCCCCGTCCACAGTGTGCAGATATATGCCCTGCTCAGTGTAGATATATGCCCCGTTCACAGTGCAGATATATGCCCCCGGCTCAGTGCAGATATATGCCTCTGCTCACAGTGTAGATATATGCCTCGTTCACAGTGCAGATATATGCCTCGCTCAGTGCAGATATATGCCTCGTTCACAGTGCAGATATATGCCTCGTCTCAGTGTAGATATATGCCTCGTTCACAGTGTAGATATATGCCCTCGCTCACAGTGCAGATATATGCCTCGTTCAGTGCAGATATATGCCTCGTTCACAGTGCAGATATATGCCTCGTTCAGTGTAGATATATGCCTCGTTCACAGTGCAGATATATGCCTCGTCTCAGTGTAGATATATGCCTCGTTCACAGTGCAGATATATGCCTCGTCTCAGTGTAGATATATGCCTCTGCTCACAGTGCAGATATATGCCTCGTCTCAGTGCAGATATATGCCTCGTTCAGTGTAGATATATGCCCTCAGTCTCAGTGTAGATATATGCCTCTGCTCACAGTGCAGATATATGCCTCGTTCACAGTGTAGATATATGCCTCGCTTCAGTGTAGATATATGCCTCGTTCACAGTGTAGATATATGCCTCGTCTCAGTGTAGATATATGCCTCGTTCCAGTGTAGATATATGCCTCGCTCACAGTGCAGATATATGCCCTCGCTCACAGTGTAGATATATGCCTCGTTCACAGTGCAGATATATGCCTCGTTCACAGTGCAGATATATGCCTCTGCTCACAGTGCAGATATATGCCTCGTTCACAGTGCAGATATATGCCTCGTTCACAGTGTAGATATATGCCTCGTTCACAGTGTAGATATATGCCTCGTTCAGTGCAGATATATGCCTCGTTCACAGTGTAGATATATGCCTCGTTCACAGTGCAGATATATGCCTCGTTCACAGTGTAGATATATGCCTCGTTCAGTGTAGATATATGCCTCGTTCAGTGCAGATATATGCCTCGTTCACAGTGCAGATATATGCCTCGTTCACAGTGCAGATATATGCCTCGTTCACAGTGCAGATATATGCCTCGTTCAGTGTAGATATATGCCTCGTTCACAGTGCAGATATATGCCTCGTTCAGTGTAGATATATGCCTCGTTCACAGTGCAGATATATGCCTCGTTCACAGTGCAGATATATGCCTCGTTCAGTGTAGATATATGCCTCGTTCACAGTGCAGATATATGCCTCGTTCACAGTGCAGATATATGCCTCGTTCACAGTGCAGATATATGCCTCGTTCACAGTGCAGATATATGCCTCGTTCACAGTGCAGATATATGCCTCGTTCACAGTGCAGATATATGCCTCGTTCACAGTGCAGATATATGCCTCGTTCACAGTGTAGATATATGCCTCGTTCAGTGTAGATATATGCCTCGTTCACAGTGCAGATATATGCCTCGTTCACAGTGCAGATATATGCCTCGTTCACAGTGCAGATATATGCCTCGTTCACAGTGCAGATATATGCCTCGTTCACAGTGCAGATATATGCCTCGTTCACAGTGCAGATATATGCCTCGTTCAGTGCAGATATATGCCTCGTTCACAGTGCAGATATATGCCTCGTTCAGTGTAGATATATGCCTCGTTCAGTGTAGATATATGCCTCGTTCACAGTGCAGATATATGCCTCGTTCACAGTGCAGATATATGCCTCGTTCAGTGTAGATATATGCCTCGTTCACAGTGCAGATATATGCCTCGTTCACAGTGCAGATATATGCCTCGTTCACAGTGCAGATATATGCCTCGTTCACAGTGCAGATATATGCCTCGTTCACAGTGTAGATATATGCCTCGTTCACAGTGCAGATATATGCCTCGTTCACAGTGTAGATTTATGCCTCGTTCAGTGCAGATATATGCCTCGTTCACAGTGCAGATATATGCCTCGTTCACAGTGTAGATATATGCCTCGTTCACAGTGCAGATATATGCCTCGTTCACAGTGCAGATATATGCCTCGTTCACAGTGCAGATATATGCCTCGTTCACAGTGTAGATATATGCCTCGTTCAGTGTAGATATATGCCTCGTTCAGTGCAGATATATGCCTCGTTCACAGTGCAGATATATGCCTCGTTCACAGTGCAGATATATGCCTCGTTCACAGTGTAGATATATGCCTCGTTCACAGTGCAGATATATGCCTCGTTCAGTGCAGATATATGCCTCGTTCACAGTGCAGATATATGCCTCGTTCACAGTGCAGATATATGCCTCGTTCACAGTGCAGATATATGCCTCGTTCACAGTGCAGATATATGCCTCGTTCACAGTGCAGATATATGCCTCGTTCACAGTGCAGATATATGCCTCGTTCACAGTGCAGATATATGCCTCGTTCACAGTGCAGATATATGCCTCGTTCACAGTGCAGATATATGCCTCGTTCACAGTGTAGATATATGCCTCGTTCACAGTGCAGATATATGCCTCGTTCAGTGCAGATATATGCCTCGTTCACAGTGCAGATATATGCCTCGTTCACAGTGCAGATATATGCCTCGTTCACAGTGCAGATATATGCCTCGTTCACAGTGCAGATATATGCCTCGTTCACAGTGCAGATATATGCCTCGTTCACAGTGCAGATATATGCCTCGTTCACAGTGCAGATATATGCCTCGTTCACAGTGCAGATATATGCCTCGTTCACAGTGCAGATATATGCCTCGTTCACAGTGCAGATATATGCCTCGTTCACAGTGCAGATATATGCCTCGTTCAAAGTGCAGATATATGCCTCGTTCACAGTGTAGATATATGCCTCGTTCAGTGTAGATATATGCCTCGTTCACAGTGCAGATATATGCCTCGTTCACAGTGCAGATATATGCCTCGTTCACAGTGCAGATATATGCCTCGTTCAGTGTAGATATATGCCTCGTTCACAGTGCAGATATATGCCTCGTTCACAGTGCAGATATATGCCTCGTTCACAGTGTAGATATATGCCTCGTTCACAGTGCAGATATATGCCTCGTTCACAGTGCAGATATATGCCTCGTTCACAGTGCAGATATATGCCTCGTTCACAGTGCAGATATATGCCTCGTTCACAGTGCAGATATATGCCTCATTCAGTGTAGATATATGCCTCGTTCAGTGTAGATATATGCCTCGTTCACAGTGTAGATATATGCCTCGTTCACAGTGCAGATATATGCCTCATTCAGTGCAGATATATGCCTCGTTCACAGTGCAGATATATGCCTCGTTCAGTGCAGATATATGCCTCGTTCAGTGCAGATATATGCCTCGTTCAGTGCAGATATATGCCTCGTTCACAGTGCAGATATATGCCTCGTTCACAGTGCAGATATATGCCTCGTTCACAGTGCAGATATATGCCTCGTTCATGTAGATATATGCCTGTTCGCAGTGCGATATATCCTCTGTTCACAGTGGATATATGCCTCGTTCAGTGCTGATATATGCCTCGTTCACAGTGCAGATATATGCCTCGTTCACAGTGCAGATATATGCCTCGTTCAGTGTAGATATATGCCTCATTAAATGAATACTGTGACCAGACAAGAAGTTAGCACGTCAGTACATGTGTGGGTTCAATTTAATTATATTTCCAAATGAATACAGGGCTTGTCAATATATAGTCTTAACGTCAGACGGCACAATGTTTTCAGACTATCGGCCCGGGAGCAACGGTGATGTCAGTAATGCTAACGTCACCTTTAAAAAAAAAAAAAAGATCATTAGTAATGCTAACGTCACCTTTAAATAAACAAGATACACCTTTAATACTAGCATAAATAAATAAGATAATCAGTAATGCTAACGTCACCTTTAAATAAATAAGATAATTAGTAATGCTAACGTCACCTTTAAATAAATAAGATAATTAGTAATGCTAACGTCACCTTTAAATAAATAAATAAGATAATTAGTAATGCTAACGTCACCTTTAAATAAATAAATAAGATAATTAGTAATGCTAACGTCACCTTTAAATAAATAAATAAGATAATTAGTAATGCTAACGCCACCTTTAAATAAATAAATAAGATAATCAGTAATGCTAACGTCACCTTTAAATAAATAAGATAATCAGTAATGCTA
>NW_027033855.1:0-2500 GCF_034236695.1 Oncorhynchus nerka | reverse complement strand
CTCTTTGTGACATCAGCTGATGTAAGAAGGGCTTTATAAATACATTTGATTGATGCACATGCATGCACGTACGCAAGGATGCACACACACACCGACACACACACACCCTAATCTTCTCTCCCACCCCCCAGAGCTGTCCACCTCCCGTCTCCCCCCGTACATGCATCTATCTCATAGTCTGTCAACGACCCTGCGAGCATGGAACAGGGACAGAGATGTGATGCGGTAAGCCCCCCCACACACACACACACACTTTCCGAATGGGACAGGGTTGCTATCAATTCAATTTCAATTCAATTCAAGGGCTTTATTGGCATGGGAAACATATGTTTACATTGCCAATGCAAGTGAAGTAGATAATAAACAAAAGTTAAATAAACAAAAAATGAACAGTAAACATTACACTCACAAAAAATTCCAAAATAATAAAGACATTTCATTTGTCCCAAACCAGAAGTGTCCCCTCTGTCCTTGCTGCTCCTCCACTAGACTACAGCCTTTGCATTGCTGTCTCGACCTAGACAATATGGCCTGACTGGCGCTTCCACTGCTCTCTCTACCCAATCTGACACAGACTTTGGCTCATGCACTGTTGATCTGGTCAGTAGAAAGGAATTTTATCCAACCTTTATTGAACTTTGAGGTATCTTGAGATATTTTTTCACGACTGAACACTTTCTAATAATGAATTTAGACAAGAGCTGGAAAAATTCATGTTTTACCCTCCAGAGCACTGTAAATCACTATATGTCATGTCATTCAATAATGTTGTAATGAAGGGAATAGAATGACCCCAAGTGTACTAGTTATATACAAACCAAGATGTTGGTGTTGATCATAGAGTTGGCAAGAGTGTGCACAATGGACCGAAGCCTGTTTTAGCATGGGCAGCACCATTTCAAAGATAGGAGATGCATCAAACACGTTTTCTAGCTGGCGCTAGAAGGAATCCGTTGGATGGGCGTTTGATTTCCATAGGGGGGCAAATTGTTCACAGGACACCCTATGTGGAGAGAGGCTATGTTATAATAAATCAATCAAATGAAGCCTTCAGTAAATTGTATTCGTGGGGTGCCTGTCTATGAAACCGAAATCATTGGTGTTGGAAACCGTTCTAAGCTTCTCTATAACAACAAAATGAACAAATACACCAATGAAAACATCAGTAGCCTAGACATCATTGCATGTGCCAAGTTTGCCTGATGATAGTGAAAAACCGGCACAAAAGCAATAATGGCATGATAAAGTGTTGATATGACAACAGTCAAAACAATCAATTATCAGTTGACACATGTCCGTGTCACGTAGCCTAAACAACGGAAGCTGTTGAGTGCGTTGCTGATTACATTTCTTGCTTGAGATGTAAAGGCCTGCTCCCTCAGTGATGACATGTTGTGCTGATAACAGCCTGTAGAATTCTCAACGGCTTGTTCTATTCCAACCGATGCCATCTTCTCTCCCGTCTCTCCCGTTTCATTTGGTTGGCAGCGTGGGCACCTGCTCAGTGAACACAGTTCTGGCTTTTTTAGCGCTTAGACCTCGGAGGGTGAATACTCATCAGATATGTCATGGTGATAAATGTTTTCCGTTCAGATTTTGTGGCAATGCGCATCCATTCACCTTGGTCTTCTTGCCATCATTGTACATGACGCACACTCTCACTGTTTACTCCAAGTAAACCCGTGTAGACTGATAACAGAGTACATAGCATTTGGACATTAGAATAGATCCTTACAATAGAACGGCCCACCCTGTTCTTCATTCACAATTGGTCATTTACATAATTAGGTGTAATTCGCTTCCCTCTCTCATCAACTCATCCATTCTCCCCATCATACTTTAGCCTACTTCATTGGTTTAATCTCTTATTATATGTGTGAAATTAGTTTCGGTACGGTTTAGGTTCACTTTCGAGGTGATTATCTGGGGGATTTTCAACTGGGCACTGCATCTTAAACTATCGGGATATAGCTGGTCAGAAAAAGAGGGGAAATGGGGAAAACCATTAAAAAATGAAATGCCCTAAAACTGTCTAAAACACCAGTTCTGTTTGTGATATTGAGATTCTAATAATGACAGTGTATTATAGACTTATTTAGGACAAGGACGGAGGTGGGATTGACTTTAAAAGTGGCGTGTAATATTTTTTTTAAATTCATGAGCAGCAAATGACTGTTTTAGCAGTTCTACTGTGGGTTTTATAATAACATGTAGTTGAACTGTAAAAATGTATTAGCCTACCGTTTAATGTGGCATGAACACAACCAGTCATGATGTTTTTAGCTGATTGTAAAACAAATCACTTCAAAAAGTAGATTTCCTTCGCACGTTAGTCCAAAATAACATCCTATTGACTGAAATGGCAGCCTTCTGTCTTAGTATGTTGCCCCATGTATCTGATGTGGTCATGAAGGAGAATGTCATGCCATACTCTTTTAGTCCTGACAGCATCAGATACATGGTCAATACATTCTGAGACAGAGGGGCGCTGTTTCGCTCG
>NW_027033854.1:0-6908 GCF_034236695.1 Oncorhynchus nerka | reverse complement strand
CCCCCTACATCTACTCCTCTACATCTACTCTCTCTACACCTGATCCCTCTACACCTGTTCCTCTACATCTGTTCCTCTACATCTGTTCCCCTACATCTGTTCCTCATACTGTTCCCTTACATCTGTTCCCCTAGATCTGTCCCTCTACATCTGTTCCCCTACATCTTACTCCCTTTACATCTATTCCCTCTACATCTGTTCCCCTTTATATCTGTTCCCCTGTACATCTGTTCCCCTACATCTTGTTCCCCTCTACATCTTGTTCCCCTACATCTACTCCCCTCTACATCTGTTCCCTCTACATCTGTTCCCCTCTACATCTGTTCCACTCTACATCTGCTTCCACTTACATCTGCTCCCCTACATCTGTTCCCCTACATCTGTTCCCCTACATCTGTTCCCCTCTACATCTACTCCCCTCTACATCTACTCCCCTCTACATCTACTCCCCTACACCTGTTCCCTCATCTATTTCTCTACATCTGTTCCCTCTACATCTGTTCCCCTCTACATCTGTTCCCTGGCATCTATTCCCTTACGTCTGCCCTCTACATCTGTTCCCCTTTACATCTGTTCCCCTCTACATCTATTCCCCTCTACATCTGTTCCCCTCTACATCTGTTCCCCTCTACATCTGTTCCCCTCTACATCTATTCCCCTCTACATCTGTTCCCCTTTACATCTGTTCCCCTCTACATCTATTGCAGAGTAGTGAATGATGGACTAGATGGAGACCTTCATCAGGGTTCATTAAACCAAGTTGTCCTGTAGATATAAAGTCGTGACTGACAGACTAGATATTACCGGTTAATAAGGCTGGTGGACCAGACTGACAGAGTATTACTCAGACCAGATGTTACCAGGTAATAAGGCTGGTGGACCAGACTGACAGAGTATTACTCAGACCAGATGTTACCAGGTAATAAGGCTGGTGGACCAGACTGACAGAGTATTACTCAGACCAGATGTTACAGGTTAATAAGGCTGGTGGACCAGACTGACAGAGTATTACTCAGACCAGATGTTACCAGGTAATAAGGCTGGTGGACCAGACTGACAGAGTATTACTCAGACCAGATGTTACCAGGTAATAAGGCTGGTGGACCAGACTGACAGAGTATTACTCAGACCAGATGTTACCAGGTAATAAGGCTGGTGGACCAGACTGACAGAGTATTACTCAGACCAGATGTTACCAGGTAATAAGGCTGGTGGACCAGACTGACAGAGTATTACTCAGACCAGATGTTACCAGGTAATAAGGCTGGTGGACCAGACTGACAGAGTATTACTCAGACCAGATGTTACCAGGTAATAAGGCTGGTGGACCAGACTGACAGAGTATTACTCAGACCAGATGTTACCAGGTAATAAGGCTGGTGGACCAGACTGACAGAGTATTACTCAGACCAGATGTTACCAGGTAATAAGGCTGGTGGACCAGACTGACAGAGTATTACTCAGACCAGATGTTACCAGGTAATAAGGCTGGTGGACCAGACTGACAGAGTATTACTCAGACCAGATGTTACCAGGTAATAAGGCTGGTGGACCAGACTGACAGAGTATTACTCAGACCAGATGTTACCAGGTAATAAGGCTGGTGGACCAGACTGACAGAGTATTACTCAGACCAGATGTTACCAGGTAATAAGGCTGGTGGACCAGACTGACAGAGTATTACTCAGACCAGATGTTACCAGGTAATAAGGCTGGTGGACCAGACTGACAGAGTATTACTCAGACCAGATGTTACCAGGTAATAAGGCTGGTGGACCAGACTGACAGAGTATTACTCAGACCAGATGTTACCAGGTAATAAGGCTGGTGGACCAGACTGACAGAGTATTACTCAGACCAGATGTTACCAGGTAATAAGGCTGGTGGACCAGACTGACAGAGTATTACTCAGACCAGATGTTACCAGGTAATAAGGCTGGTGGACCAGACTGACAGAGTATTACTCAGACCAGATGTTACCAGGTAATAAGGCTGGTGGACCAGACTGACAGAGTATTACTCAGACCAGATGTTACCAGGTAATAAGGCTGGTGGACCAGACTGACAGAGTATTACTCAGACCAGATGTTACCAGGTAATAAGGCTGGTGGACCAGACTGACAGAGTATTACTCTAATGATGTTACCAGTTAATAAGGCTGGTGGACCAGACTGACAGAGTATTACTCAGACCAGATGTTACCAGGTAATAAGGCTGGTGGACCAGACTGACAGAGTATTACTCAGACCAGATGTTACCAGGTAATAAGGCTGGTGGACCAGACTGACAGAGTATTACTCAGACCAGATGTTACCAGGTAATAAGGCTGGTGGACCAGACTGACAGAGTATTACTCAGACCAGATGTTACCAGGTAATAAGGCTGGTGGACCAGACTGACAGAGTATTACTCAGACCAGATGTTACCAGGTAATAAGGCTGGTGGACCAGACTGACAGAGTATTACTCAGACCAGATGTTACCAGGTAATAAGGCTGGTGGACCAGACTGACAGAGTATTACTCAGACCAGATGTTACCAGGTAATAAGGCTGGTGGACCAGACTGACAGAGTATTACTCAGACCAGATGTTACCAGGTAATAAGGCTGGTGGACCAGACTGACAGAGTATTACTCAGACCAGATGTTACCAGGTAATAAGGCTGGTGGACCAGACTGACAGAGTATTACTCAGACCAGATGTTACCAGGTAATAAGGCTGGTGGACCAGACTGACAGAGTATTACTCTAGACCAGATGTTACCAGTTAATAAGGCTGGTGGACCAGACTGACAGAGTATTACTCTAGACCAGATGTTACCAGGTTAATAAGGCTGGTGGACCAGACTGACAGAGTGTTACTCAATCGATGTTACCAGGTAATAAGGCTGGTGGACCAGACTGACAGAGTGTTACTCTAATGATGTTACCAGGTAATAAGGCTGGTGGACCAGACTGACAGAGTATTACCTCAGACTGATGTTACCAGGTAATAAGGCTGGTGGACCAGACTGACAGAGTATTACTCAGACCAGATGTTACCAGGTAATAAGGCTGGTGGACCAGACTGACAGAGTATTACTCAGACCAGATGTTACCAGGTAATAAGGCTGGTGGACCAGACTGACAGAGTGTTACTCAACTGATGTTACCAGGTAATAAGGCTGGTGGACCAGACTGACAGAGTATTACTCAGACCAGATGTTACCAGGTAATAAGGCTGGTGGACCAGACTGACAGAGGTGTTACTTCCACTGATGTTACCAGGTAATAAGGCTGGTGGACCAGACTGACAGAGTGTTACTCTAATGATGTTACCAGGTAATAAGGCTGGTGGACCAGACTGACAGAGTATTACTCAGACCAGATGTTACCGGTTAATAAGGCTGGTGGACCAGACTGACAGAGTATTACTCAGACCAGATGTTACCGGTTAATAAGGCTGGTGGACCAGACTGACAGAGTGTTACTCTAATGATGTTACCAGGTAATAAGGCTGGTGGACCAGACTGACAGAGTGTTACTCTAATGATGTTACCAGGTAATAAGGCTGGTGGACCAGACTGACAGAGTGTTACTTCTAATGATGTTACCAGGTAATAAGGCTGGTGGACCAGACTGACAGAGTGTTACTCTAATGATGTTACCAGGTAATAAGGCTGGTGGACCAGACTGACAGAGTGTTACTCTAATGATGTTACCAGGTAATAAGGCTGGTGGACCAGACTGACAGAGTGTTACTTCTAATGATGTTACCAGGTAATAAGGCTGGTGGACCAGACTGACAGAGTGTTACTCTAATGATGTTACCAGGTAATAAGGCTGGTGGACCAGACTGACAGAGTGTTACTCTAATGATGTTACCAGGTAATAAGGCTGGTGGACCAGACTGACAGAGTGTTACTCTAATGATGTTACCGGTTAATAAGGCTGGTGGACCAGACTGACAGAGTGTTACTCTAATGATGTTACCAGGTAATAAGGCTGGTGGACCAGACTGACAGAGTGTTACTCTAATGATGTTACCAGGTAATAAGGCTGGTGGACCAGACTGACAGAGTGTTACTCTAATGATGTTACCAGGTAATAAGGCTGGTGGACCAGACTGACAGAGTGTTACTCTAATGATGTTACCAGGTAATAAGGCTGGTGGACCAGACTGACAGAGTGTTACTCTAATGATGTTACCAGGTAATAAGGCTGGTGGACCAGACTGACAGAGTGTTACTCTAATGATGTTACCAGGTAATAAGGCTGGTGGACCAGACTGACAGAGTGTTACTCTAATGATGTTACCAGGTAATAAGGCTGGTGGACCAGACTGACAGAGTGTTACTCTAATGATGTTACCAGTTAATAAGGCTGGTGGACCAGACTGACAGAGTGTTACTCTAATGATGTTACCAGGTAATAAGGCTGGTGGACCAGACTGACAGAGTGTTACTCTAATGATGTTACCAGGTAATAAGGCTGGTGGACCAGACTGACAGAGTGTTACTCTAATGATGTTACCAGGTAATAAGGCTGGTGGACCAGACTGACAGAGTGTTACTCTAATGATGTTACCAGGTAATAAGGCTGGTGGACCAGACTGACAGAGTGTTACTCTAATGATGTTACCAGGTAATAAGGCTGGTGGACCAGACTGACAGAGTGTTACTCTAATGATGTTACCAGGTAATAAGGCTGGTGGACCAGACTGACAGAGTGTTACTCTAATGATGTTACCAGTTAATAAGGCTGGTGGACCAGACTGACAGAGTGTTACTCTAATGATGTTACCAGGTAATAAGGCTGGTGGACCAGACTGACAGAGTGTTACTCTAATGATGTTACCAGGTAATAAGGCTGGTGGACCAGACTGACAGAGTGTTACTCTAATGATGTTACCAGGTAATAAGGCTGGTGGACCAGACTGACAGAGTGTTACTCTAATGATGTTACCAGGTAATAAGGCTGGTGGACCAGACTGACAGAGTGTTACTCTAATGATGTTACCAGGTAATAAGGCTGGTGGACCAGACTGACAGAGTGTTACTCTAATGATGTTACCAGGTAATAAGGCTGGTGGACCAGACTGACAGAGTGTTACTCTAATGATGTTACCAGTTAATAAGGCTGGTGGACCAGACTGACAGAGTGTTACTCTAATGATGTTACCAGGTAATAAGGCTGGTGGACCAGACTGACAGAGTATTACTCAGACCAGATGTTACCAGGTAATAAGGCTGGTGTAAAGGGGAACAGATGTAAGACTGACAGAGTGTTACTCTAATGATGTTACCAGGTAATAAGGCTGGTGGACCAGACTGACAGAGTGTTACTCTAATGATGTAGGTAATAAGGCTGGTGGACCAGACTGACAGAGTGTTACTCTAATGATGTTACCAGGTAATAAGGCTGGTGGACCAGACTGACAGAGTGTTACTCTAATGATGTTACCAGGTAATAAGGCTGGTGGACCAGACTGACAGAGTGTTACTCTAATGATGTTACCAGGTAATAAGGCTGGTGGACCAGACTGACAGAGTATTACTCTAATGATGTTACCAGTTAATAAGGCTGGTGGACCAGACTGACAGAGTGTTACTCTAATGATGTTACCAGTTAATAAGGCTGGTGGACCAGACTGACAGAGTGTTACTCTAATGATGTTACCAGGTAATAAGGCTGGTGTACCAGACTGACAGAGTGTTACTCTAATGATGTTACCAGGTAATAAGGCTGGTGGACCAGACTGACAGAGTGTTACTCTAATGATGTAGGTAATAAGGCTGGTGGACCAGACTGACAGAGTGTTACTCTAATGATGTTACCAGGTAATAAGGCTGGTGGACCAGACTGACAGAGTGTTACTCTAATGATGTTACCAGGTAATAAGGCTGGTGGACCAGACTGACAGAGTGTTACTCTAATGATGTTACCAGGTAATAAGGCTGGTGGACCAGACTGACAGAGTGTTACTCTAATGATGTTACCAGTTAATAAGGCTGGTGGACCAGACTGACAGAGTGTTACTCTAATGATGTTACCAGGTAATAAGGCTGGTGGACCAGACTGACAGAGTATTACTCAGACCAGATGTTACCAGGTAATAAGGCTGGTGTAAAGGGGAACAGATGTAAGACTGACAGAGTGTTACTCTAATGATGTTACCAGGTAATAAGGCTGGTGGACCAGACTGACAGAGTGTTACTCTAATGATGTAGGTAATAAGGCTGGTGGACCAGACTGACAGAGTGTTACTCTAATGATGTTACCAGGTAATAAGGCTGGTGGACCAGACTGACAGAGTGTTACTCTAATGATGTTACCAGGTAATAAGGCTGGTGGACCAGACTGACAGAGTGTTACTCTAATGATGTTACCAGGTAATAAGGCTGGTGGACCAGACTGACAGAGTATTACTCTAATGATGTTACCAGTTAATAAGGCTGGTGGACCAGACTGACAGAGTGTTACTCTAATGATGTTACCAGGTAATAAGGCTGGTGGACCAGACTGACAGAGTGTTACTCTAATGATGTTACCAGGTAATAAGGCTGGTGGACCAGACTGACAGAGTGTTACTCTAATGATGTTACCAGGTAATAAGGCTGGTGGACCAGACTGACAGAGTGTTACTCTAATGATGTTACCAGGTAATAAGGCTGATGGACCAGACTGACAGAGTGTTACCTCTAATGATGTTAGCCAGGTAATAAGGCTGGTGGACCAGACTGACAGAGTGTTACTCTAATGATGTTACCAGTGTAATAAGGCTGGTGGACCAGACTGACAGAGTGTTACTCTAATGATGTTACCAGGTAATAAGGCTGGTGGACCAGACTGACAGAGTATTACTCTAATGATGTTACCAGGTAATAAGGCTGGTGAATGACGCAGGACTGACAGAGTGTTACTCTAATG